>NW_027445978.1:95000-102500 GCF_038048845.1 Mixophyes fleayi
TTAAAAAAAAAATAACAACAAGCATTCCAGCATAATCTACCTCCCTTCTCTCATCTACATCCCAGCACCTGCAGTCTTCCCCCCCAACAATTGGCAGTTAAACAATCCTCTGCAAGAGGAAGCAAGAATGAAACCTGTCACCCAGTCGCAAAGCGGATCACAGACGCCCTGGGTACTATGCTAGTGTTAGATCTGCGTCCAATGTTCACTATTAATACAGTTGGTTTAAGACATTTAATTGAGGTGTTATGTCCCTGTTAGCAAATGTCATCACTATACCATTTTACTAGAAAAGCTAATTCTCTCCTGTACCGAAAGTTTACTAAAAATGTCATTATTGGGTGACAAAATGGTATTCTACCCACTGTACACTTAACCACAGATATGTGTACAAGCGTAACTGGGCAAACAAAATATTATATGATTGTGAAAGCCCACTGGGTTGGTCATTCGCCTTCCCCAGCATGGACAGCAGCAGCATGTACCCAGGTACATCACATTTTTGAGAAGTAGGCTACTCTGTGTATCAGCAGCTTCACTAAGAGGCATACAGCTGACAAACTGTTCCAAAAACTAAGGGATGTCATTGAAAGATGGCTAATCCTGCTTGGAGTCTCCTGAGGATATGTCATTTCTGATTACGACCCCAATATTGGTCCAGCATTACAGCGGGGCTGAATTCCATCACATTTCCTGTTTTGCACACACTATCAACTTGGTGTTACAGAACTTTTGAAAAATGACATGCAGGAGATGCTGTTTGTGTCCATAAACATTTAGGGTCAATTTGTGGTTTCTGCAACAGCATGTAGGAGAATACAGCAGCTGCAAGAAGATTAGCATTTGAGGGGAATATACTTTAGTCCAGCGAAGTAGTTACCTGTGAAGAAAGTGCAGACACGGTTAGCTTGAGTCAAGTGATTGCCTTAATAATAGATTTTGAAAAGGTGCTACATAAAATTATAGTGTGCAATAAAACAAAGTAAATGTGCTAACTATATTTTAATTGTAGATGAAATACTTAATTTTCTTTGCAAGGATCCCAGACTTATCAACATCTTGTTGGGACGTCTTCTCCTTCAGTTTCTCTGGCAACTGCTTGTAGTAAAAGAAATTGCTTTCCCAAGACACCCAGTGGTGATGCAGATGAGTCCGCTAAACATTTTGATATTTGCTGTGCTGTAAAAGAATTGCCCAAAAACCGTGACAGCTCTGCCCTAAAATCAACTAGTCATTCCCTTTGGAAGGCCATTATCAGCAATTACATCATACTACACAGACTTCTATGATATTGGGATATTGGGATGAATTAGTATTGTTGGAGGAAGATTATCACTAAACCCTGCCACCTCTCCAGTTTCGCAGTGAGCTATGGTACAATAAAATGTAACTGCAGATTTAGACCAAGACTGTCAGCCCTATTATTTCTATTTCAGCAATTACAATTAGCAATGGAGCAATGGAGCTCTTCTCTTTGGGTGTTACCTATATAACGCAGCACAATTTGCCTGCAAATTCTACAGACAAGCCTGCTTGTCTTCCTCTCCATCAATGACTCTTAGCAATTGAGCACTCGTCTTTGGGTGTATATTACACCCAAACATTATTAGTGAAAATTATGAAAAATACAGTTTAATCCCTGATAGGCCCTCCACCATCCTTTGCATGTTAATAGTAGGATTGGTTGGAATTATGGTCAAGGTCACACATTTTTTTGACAAATCCTTCAAACCAGCCCAGATGTCAAACTGTTGTGGTCTGCCCCCTGCGTCATCCCTGCTTGTGTTTGGAAAGTGCATATTGGTGCCAGAACCTCACATGCCAGAACTGCTCCCACTGGTGCCACACTGCTGCAGGACTTACACAATCAACCGCATCCTCATCGTCGGATACCCAAATCTCCCCCACATCCTCTTCTAAAGACAAAGTGTCATCCTCACTTGGTGTATCACCGGCTACACTCGGGCTGTTCAGGCACATATCAGCAGAACTGCTGAAAGGGCCCTTCTTTATGGGTAGACTAACAGAATGGTCACGATTAGACATCCCACTGTTGGATGGACTCTCCACAGGGATTGTTGTCATTTGTGAATCAGAGCAAATATTCTCCTGTAATGCCTCACTGTTATCTTGCAGCTCGGCTTTGACGCGTAACAGTAGTTGTGCACCAATTGTAGGCTGGGTAACTTTTTGGGATCTGCCACTAATAGCCAAAGGTGAAGGCCTCATTCTCTCTTTGCCACTGCGTGTGTAGAATGGCATGCTTGCAATTTTTTTTTTATCGTCACTTAACTTTTGCTCAGTTACACTGCTTTTTCGCTTCAATACAGTAAATTTTTTTTTGGTTTTTGTTTTTTGCACTAATTTGAAAACACTCTGTTGTTTGACATCGCCTTGGCCAGATGACGTACTGGGAACACTAACATCAGGACTGGTGACAGAACCTGGTTGCTCATTTAGATCATATGTGGACTGCTTTGAATCCATTGCGTAGATACTGCTGACAGATATGACTTTTGACAGCCAGAAATATTAATGCACAATTAGGGAGGACACCCCAAAAACACTGAGGAGTGCTAACATTTATTGAGTAGATACTGCTGACAGATATGACTTTTGACAGCCAGAAATATTAATGCACAATTAGGGAGGACACCCCAAAAACACTGAGGAGTGCTAAAATTTATTGAGTAGATACTGCTGACAGATATGACTTTTGACAGCCAGAAATATTAATGCACAATTAGAGAGGACACCCCAAAAACACTGAGGAGTGCTAACATTTATTGAGTAGATACTGCTGACAGATATGACTTTTGACAGCCAGAAATATTAATGCACAATTAGGGAGGACACCCCAAAAACACTGAGGAGTGCTAAAATTTATTGAGTAGATACTGCTGACAGATATGACTTTTGACAGCCAGAAATATTAATGCACAATTAGAGAGGACACCCCAAAAACACTGAGGAGTGCTTAAAATTATTGAGTAGATACTGCTGACAGATATGACTTTTGACAGCCAGAAATATTAATGCACAATTAGAGAGGACACCCCAAAAACACTGAGGAGTGCTAACATTTATTGAGTAGATACTGCTGACAGATATGACTTTTGACAGCCAGAAATATTAATGCACAATTAGGGAGGACACCCCAAAAACACTGAGGAGTGCTAAAATTTATTGAGTAGATACTGCTGACAGATATGACTTTTGACAGCCAGAAATATTAATGCACAATTAGAGAGGACACCCCAAAAACACTGAGGAGTGCTAACATTTATTGAGTAGATACTGCTGACAGATATGACTTTTGACAGCCAGAAATATTAATGCACAATTAGAGAGGACACCCCAAAAACACTGAGGAGTGCTAACATTTATTGAGTAGATACTGCTGACAGATATGACTTTTGACAGCCAGAAATATTAATGCACAATTAGAGAGGACACCCCAAAAACACTGAGGAGTGCTAACATTTATTGAGTAGATACTGCTGACAGATATGACTTTTGACAGCCAGAAATATTAATGCACAATTAGAGAGGACACCCCAAAAACACTGAGGAGTGCTAACATTTATTGAGTAGATACTGCTGACAGATATGACTTTTGACAGCCAGAAATATTAATGCACAATTAGGGAGGACACCCCAAAAACACTGAGGAGTGCTAAAATTTATTGAGTAGATACTGCTGACAGATATGACTTTTGACAGCCAGAAATATTAATGCACAATTAGAGAGGACACCCCAAAAACACTGAGGAGTGCTAACATTTATTGAGTAGATACTGCTGACAGATATGACTTTTGACAGCCAGAAATATTAATGCACAATTAGGGAGGACACCCCAAAAACACTGAGGAGTGCTAACATTTATTGAGTAGATACTGCTGACAGATATGACTTTTGACAGCCAGAAATATTAATGCACAATTAGGGAGGACACCCCAAAAACACTGAGGAGTGCTAAAATTTATTGAGTAGATACTGCTGACAGATATGACTTTTGACAGCCAGAAATATTAATGCACAATTAGAGAGGACACCCCAAAAACACTGAGGAGTGCTAACATTTATTGAGTAGATACTGCTGACAGATATGACTTTTGACAGCCAGAAATATTAATGCACAATTAGAGAGGACACCCCAAAAACACTGAGGAGTGCTAACATTTATTGAGTAGATACTGCTGACAGATATGACTTTTGACAGCCAGAAATATTAATGCACAATTAGGGAGGACACCCCAAAAACACTGAGGAGTGCTAAAATTTATTGAGTAGATACTGCTGACAGATATGACTTTTGACAGCCAGAAATATTAATGCACAATTAGAGAGGACACCCCAAAAACACTGAGGAGTGCTAACATTTATTGAGTAGATACTGCTGACAGATATGACTTTTGACAGCCAGAAATATTAATGCACAATTAGAGAGGACACCCCAAAAACACTGAGGAGTGCTAACATTTATTGAGTAGATACTGCTGACAGATATGACTTTTGACAGCCAGAAATATTAATGCACAATTAGGGAGGACACCCCAAAAACACTGAGGAGTGCTAAAATTTATTGAGTAGATACTGCTGACAGATATGACTTTTGACAGCCAGAAATATTAATGCACAATTAGAGAGGACACCCCAAAAACACTGAGGAGTGCTTAAAATTATTGAGTAGATACTGCTGACAGATATGACTTTTGACAGCCAGAAATATTAATGCACAATTAGAGAGGACACCCCAAAAACACTGAGGAGTGCTTAAAATTATTGAGTAGATACTGCTGACAGATATGACTTTTGACAGCCAGAAATATTAATGCACAATTAGAGAGGACACCCCAAAAACACTGAGGAGTGCTAACATTTATTGAGTAGATACTGCTGACAGATATGACTTTTGACAGCCAGAAATATTAATGCACAATTATGGGGGACAACCCAAAAGCGCTGGGGAGTGCCAAATATGAAGAAAAAATAATAAACCTCTATCCTCCTCTCTGCACTAGCGATTTTGGTTAGAGCAATTGCAAGAACAATATTGTATTCTTTCTCTGTCCCTGCTCTAATTAGCCTATGACTACACCCTGCTCTCTCCCTCTGTCAAATGGCGATGGATTGCTGTGGAGGCGTGTATTTATAAAGTTGAAGTATCGCGAGAACCGAGTCCCGAGATCCGACGACGTCACAATGACGTTCGGCCTCGATTTGGATTCGGAATTGGCGGGAGAGTACCGAGCTGCTCAGCTCGGTACTCGGATACCCAAAGTTCGGGTGGGTTCGGTTCTCGGAGAACCGGACCCGCCCATCTCTAGAGGAAACCCACGCAAACACAGGGAGAACATACAAACTTCACACAGATAAGGCCATTGTTGATATAAGTACTGGCTCTGCTTACCATTGTCCAGTCTAGTACATAACTGTATTAATGCTGTGAAATATTATTACTTTGAATGCCTTAAATATGCAAGAGCGCATTTGGGTAAGTTTATGCTAATAAAAGATATATGCACTTTTCTTGCCTACCCATACTATTTAATAACCACCAAAAATTAAGCAATATGTAAGCACTGCTTCCAGTTGAAATCAGTCTGTCTGTCTGTCTATCTATCTTTCTATCTATCTATCTTTCTATCTTTCTATCTATCTATCTATCGGTCTGTCTATCTTTAAAACTGAAAGACATCCATTAAACATACACAATGACAGCATATTTAGTGTGTAATTGATGCTAAAACACAATTCTCACTCTCCTAATATAGCTGATTTTTGACAATGAACTGCATTTTTCATGTGAAGCATTTGATGTCATAAAGATGTAAACCTCACAAAGCAATTCTGTCACTGGTCAGTTTGCTTGACAGACATCTGACTTTAAGGTACTAGCCAATGGAAACATGGTGACATGTAAATATGAAAGCACATTAGGACAAAATATGCAATAAGATAGAGGCAAAGGGAGATGGCTGCTGGGAATGTATTTCATTTATCCCAGAAAATCTTTAAATCTAAGTATTAATACTACGTTGATGTACTTTTGAAATTGGAGAGCTACTTTTTACTAAAAGTACATCTCCCTTATATAATTAAGTATAATGCAGACCTGCTCAAAAACTTAGTATAATTAAAGAAGTCTTATGCCATAAATGATGATGATGAGAGCTGCTTATGTGAATGTCTATAGTGGTTTTCTCTACCAGTGTCACTGTATTAGACAACTGTTATCAAACTTAGCAATAATGATGCATTAATCTGCCAATCAAGTGTGAAAGCTGGCTATGTGTATAGGCATAGTAAACACATATCATCATCATCCTCATTATCATTTATTTATATAGTGTCACTAATAGCGCAGCGCTGTACAGAGAACCCATTCACATCAGTCCCTACCCTATTGGAGCTTACAGTCTAAATTCCCTAATATAGACACACACTCACACACAGACAGAGAGGGAGAGACTAGGGTCAATTTTGATAGCAGCCAATTAACCTAACAGTATGTTTTTTGGAGTGTGGGAGGAAACCCACGCAAACACAGGGAGAACATACAAACTTCACACAGATAAGGCCATTGTTGATATAAGTACTGGCTCTGCTTACCATTGTCCAGTCTAGTACATAACTGTATTAATGCTGTGAAATATTATTACTTTGAATGCCTTAAATATGCAAGAGCGCATTTGGGTAAGTTTATGCTAATAAAAGATATATGCACTTTTCTTGCCTACCCATACTATTTAATAACCACCAAAAATTAAGCAATATGTAAGCACTGCTTCCAGTTGAAATCAGTCTGTCTGTCTGTCTATCTATCTTTCTATCTATCTATCTTTCTATCTTTCTATCTATCTATCTATCGGTCTGTCTATCTTTAAAACTGAAAGACATCCATTAAACATACACAATGACAGCATATTTAGTGTGTAATTGATGCTAAAACACAATTCTCACTCTCCTAATATAGCTGATTTTTGACAATGAACTGCATTTTTCATGTGAAGCATTTGATGTCATAAAGATGTAAACCTCACAAAGCAATTCTGTCACTGGTCAGTTTGCTTGACAGACATCTGACTTTAAGGTACTAGCCAATGGAAACATGGTGACATGTAAATATGAAAGCACATTAGGACAAAATATGCAATAAGATAGAGGCAAAGGGAGATGGCTGCTGGGAATGTATTTCATTTATCCCAGAAAATCTTTAAATCTAAGTATTAATACTACGTTGATGTACTTTTGAAATTGGAGAGCTACTTTTTACTAAAAGTACATCTCCCTTATATAATTAAGTATAATGCACACCTGCTCAAAAACTTAGTATAATTAAAGAAGTCTTATGCCATAAATGATGATGATGAGAGCTGCTTATGTGAATGTCTATAGTGGTTTTCTCTACCAGTGTCACTGTATTAGACAACTGTTATCAAACTTAGCAATAATGATGCATTAATCTGCCAATCAAGTGTGAAAGCTGGCTATGT
>NW_027445978.1:105000-132500 GCF_038048845.1 Mixophyes fleayi
ACTAATAGCGCAGCGCTGTACAGAGAACCCATTCACATCAGTCCCTACCCTATTGGAGCTTACAGTCTAAATTCCCTAATATAGACACACACTCACACACAGACAGAGAGGGAGAGACTAGGGTCAATTTTGATAGCAGCCAATTAACCTAACAGTATGTTTTTTGGAGTGTGGGAGGAAACCCACGCAAACACAGGGAGAACATACAAACTTCACACAGATAAGGCCATTGTTGATATAAGTACTGGCTCTGCTTACCATTGTCCAGTCTAGTACATAACTGTATTAATGCTGTGAAATATTATTACTTTGAATGCCTTAAATATGCAAGAGCGCATTTGGGTAAGTTTATGCTAATAAAAGATATATGCACTTTTCTTGCCTACCCATACTATTTAATAACCACCAAAAATTAAGCAATATGTAAGCACTGCTTCCAGTTGAAATCAGTCTGTCTGTCTGTCTATCTATCTTTCTATCTATCTATCTTTCTATCTTTCTATCTATCTATCTATCGGTCTGTCTATCTTTAAAACTGAAAGACATCCATTAAACATACACAATGACAGCATATTTAGTGTGTAATTGATGCTAAAACACAATTCTCACTCTCCTAATATAGCTGATTTTTGACAATGAACTGCATTTTTCATGTGAAGCATTTGATGTCATAAAGATGTAAACCTCACAAAGCAATTCTGTCACTGGTCAGTTTGCTTGACAGACATCTGACTTTAAGGTACTAGCCAATGGAAACATGGTGACATGTAAATATGAAAGCACATTAGGACAAAATATGCAATAAGATAGAGGCAAAGGGAGATGGCTGCTGGGAATGTATTTCATTTATCCCAGAAAATCTTTAAATCTAAGTATTAATACTACGTTGATGTACTTTTGAAATTGGAGAGCTACTTTTTACTAAAAGTACATCTCCCTTATATAATTAAGTATAATGCAGACCTGCTCAAAAACTTAGTATAATTAAAGAAGTCTTATGCCATAAATGATGATGATGAGAGCTGCTTATGTGAATGTCTATAGTGGTTTTCTCTACCAGTGTCACTGTATTAGACAACTGTTATCAAACTTAGCAATAATGATGCATTAATCTGCCAATCAAGTGTGAAAGCTGGCTATGTGTATAGGCATAGTAAACACATATCATCATCATCCTCATTATCATTTATTTATATAGTGTCACTAATAGCGCAGCGCTGTACAGAGAACCCATTCACATCAGTCCCTACCCTATTGGAGCTTACAGTCTAAATTCCCTAATATAGACACACACTCACACACAGACAGAGAGGGAGAGACTAGGGTCAATTTTGATAGCAGCCAATTAACCTAACAGTATGTTTTTTGGAGTGTGGGAGGAAACCCACGCAAACACAGGGAGAACATACAAACTTCACACAGATAAGGCCATTGTTGATATAAGTACTGGCTCTGCTTACCATTGTCCAGTCTAGTACATAACTGTATTAATGCTGTGAAATATTATTACTTTGAATGCCTTAAATATGCAAGAGCGCATTTGGGTAAGTTTATGCTAATAAAAGATATATGCACTTTTCTTGCCTACCCATACTATTTAATAACCACCAAAAATTAAGCAATATGTAAGCACTGCTTCCAGTTGAAATCAGTCTGTCTGTCTGTCTATCTATCTGTCTATCTATCTTTCTATCTATCTATCTTTCTATCTTTCTATCTATCTATCCGTCTGTCTATCTTTAAAACTGAAAGACATCCATTAAACATACACAATGACAGCATATTTAGTGTGTAATTGATGCTAAAACACAATTCTCACTCTCCTAATATAGCTGATTTTTGACAATGAACTGCATTTTTCATGTGAAGCATTTGATGTCATAAAGATGTAAACCTCACAAAGCAATTCTGTCACTGGTCAGTTTGCTTGACAGACATCTGACTTTAAGGTACTAGCCAATGGAAACATGGTGACATGTAAATATGAAAGCACATTAGGACAAAATATGCAATAAGATAGAGGCAAAGGGAGATGGCTGCTGGGAATGTATTTCATTTATCCCAAAAAATCTTTAAATCTAAGTATTAATACTACGTTGATGTACTTTTGAAATTGGAGAGCTACTTTTTACTAAAAGTACATCTCCCTTATATAATTAAGTATAATGCAGACCTGCTCAAAAACTTAGTATAATTAAAGAAGTCTTATGCCATAAATGATGATGATGAGAGCTGCTTATGTGAATGTCTATAGTGGTTTTCTCTACCAGTGTCACTGTATTAGACAACTGTTATCAAACTTAGCAATAATGATGCATTAATCTGCCAATCAAGTGTGAAAGCTGGCTATGTGTATAGGCATAGTAAACACATATCATCATCATCCTCATTATCATTTATTTATATAGTGTCACTAATAGCGCAGCGCTGTACAGAGAACCCATTCACATCAGTCCCTACCCTATTGGAGCTTACAGTCTAAATTCCCTAATATAGACACACACTCACACACAGACAGAGAGGGAGAGACTAGGGTCAATTTTGATAGCAGCCAATTAACCTAACAGTATGTTTTTTGGAGTGTGGGAGGAAACCCACGCAAACACAGGGAGAACATACAAACTTCACACAGATAAGGCCATTGTTGATATAAGTACTGGCTCTGCTTACCATTGTCCAGTCTAGTACATAACTGTATTAATGCTGTGAAATATTATTACTTTGAATGCCTTAAATATGCAAGAGCGCATTTGGGTAAGTTTATGCTAATAAAAGATATATGCACTTTTCTTGCCTACCCATACTATTTAATAACCACCAAAAATTAAGCAATATGTAAGCACTGCTTCCAGTTGAAATCAGTCTGTCTGTCTGTCTGTCTATCTATCTTTCTATCTATCTATCTTTCTATCTTTCTATCTATCTATCTATCGGTCTGTCTATCTTTAAAACTGAAAGACATCCATTAAACATACACAATGACAGCATATTTAGTGTGTAATTGATGCTAAAACACAATTCTCACTCTCCTAATATAGCTGATTTTTGACAATGAACTGCATTTTTCATGTGAAGCATTTGATGTCATAAAGATGTAAACCTCACAAAGCAATTCTGTCACTGGTCAGTTTGCTTGACAGACATCTGACTTTAAGGTACTAGCCAATGGAAACATGGTGACATGTAAATATGAAAGCACATTAGGACAAAATATGCAATAAGATAGAGGCAAAGGGAGATGGCTGCTGGGAATGTATTTCATTTATCCCAGAAAATCTTTAAATCTAAGTATTAATACTACGTTGATGTACTTTTGAAATTGGAGAGCTACTTTTTACTAAAAGTACATCTCCCTTATATAATTAAGTATAATGCACACCTGCTCAAAAACTTAGTATAATTAAAGAAGTCTTATGCCATAAATGATGATGATGAGAGCTGCTTATGTGAATGTCTATAGTGGTTTTCTCTACCAGTGTCACTGTATTAGACAACTGTTATCAAACTTAGCAATAATGATGCATTAATCTGCCAATCAAGTGTGAAAGCTGGCTATGTGTATAGGCATAGTAAACACATATCATCATCATCCTCATTATCATTTATTTATATAGTGTCACTAATAGCGCAGCGCTGTACAGAGAACCCATTCACATCAGTCCCTACCCTATTGGAGCTTACAGTCTAAATTCCCTAATATAGACACACACTCACACACAGACAGAGAGGGAGAGACTAGGGTCAATTTTGATAGCAGCCAATTAACCTAACAGTATGTTTTTTGGAGTGTGGGAGGAAACCCACGCAAACACAGGGAGAACATACAAACTTCACACAGATAAGGCCATTGTTGATATAAGTACTGGCTCTGCTTACCATTGTCCAGTCTAGTACATAACTGTATTAATGCTGTGAAATATTATTACTTTGAATGCCTTAAATATGCAAGAGCGCATTTGGGTAAGTTTATGCTAATAAAAGATATATGCACTTTTCTTGCCTACCCATACTATTTAATAACCACCAAAAATTAAGCAATATGTAAGCACTGCTTCCAGTTGAAATCAGTCTGTCTGTCTGTCTATCTATCTATCTATCTATTTATCTTTCTATCTTTCTATCTATCTATCTATCCGTCTGTCTATCTTTAAAACTGAAAGACATCCATTAAACATACACAATGACAGCATATTTAGTGTGTAATTGATGCTAAAACACAATTCTCACTCTCCTAATATAGCTGATTTTTGACAATGAACTGCATTTTTCATGTGAAGCATTTGATGTCATAAAGATGTAAACCTCACAAAGCAATTCTGTCACTGGTCAGTTTGCTTGACAGACATCTGACTTTAAGGTACTAGCCAATGGAAACATGGTGACATGTAAATATGAAAGCACATTAGGACAAAATATGCAATAAGATAGAGGCAAAGGGAGATGGCTGCTGGGAATGTATTTCATTTATCCCAGAAAATCTTTAAATCTAAGTATTAATACTACGTTGATGTACTTTTGAAATTGGAGAGCTACTTTTTACTAAAAGTACATCTCCCTTATATAATTAAGTATAATGCACACCTGCTCAAAAACTTAGTATAATTAAAGAAGTCTTATGCCATAAATGATGATGATGAGAGCTGCTTATGTGAATGTCTATAGTGGTTTTCTCTACCAGTGTCACTGTATTAGACAACTGTTATCAAACTTAGCAATAATGATGCATTAATCTGCCAATCAAGTGTGAAAGCTGGCTATGTGTATAGGCATAGTAAACACATATCATCATCATCCTCATTATCATTTATTTATATAGTGTCACTAATAGCGCAGCGCTGTACAGAGAACCCATTCACATCAGTCCCTACCCTATTGGAGCTTACAGTCTAAATTCCCTAATATAGACACACACTCACACACAGACAGAGAGGGAGAGACTAGGGTCAATTTTGATAGCAGCCAATTAACCTAACAGTATGTTTTTTGGAGTGTGGGAGGAAACCCACGCAAACACAGGGAGAACATACAAACTTCACACAGATAAGGCCATTGTTGATATAAGTACTGGCTCTGCTTACCATTGTCCAGTCTAGTACATAACTGTATTAATGCTGTGAAATATTATTACTTTGAATGCCTTAAATATGCAAGAGCGCATTTGGGTAAGTTTATGCTAATAAAAGATATATGCACTTTTCTTGCCTACCCATACTATTTAATAACCACCAAAAATTAAGCAATATGTAAGCACTGCTTCCAGTTGAAATCAGTCTGTCTGTCTGTCTATCTATCTGTCTATCTATCTTTCTATCTATCTATCTTTCTATCTTTCTATCTATCTATCCGTCTGTCTATCTTTAAAACTGAAAGACATCCATTAAACATACACAATGACAGCATATTTAGTGTGTAATTGATGCTAAAACACAATTCTCACTCTCCTAATATAGCTGATTTTTGACAATGAACTGCATTTTTCATGTGAAGCATTTGATGTCATAAAGATGTAAACCTCACAAAGCAATTCTGTCACTGGTCAGTTTGCTTGACAGACATCTGACTTTAAGGTACTAGCCAATGGAAACATGGTGACATGTAAATATGAAAGCACATTAGGACAAAATATGCAATAAGATAGAGGCAAAGGGAGATGGCTGCTGGGAATGTATTTCATTTATCCCAAAAAATCTTTAAATCTAAGTATTAATACTACGTTGATGTACTTTTGAAATTGGAGAGCTACTTTTTACTAAAAGTACATCTCCCTTATATAATTAAGTATAATGCAGACCTGCTCAAAAACTTAGTATAATTAAAGAAGTCTTATGCCATAAATGATGATGATGAGAGCTGCTTATGTGAATGTCTATAGTGGTTTTCTCTACCAGTGTCACTGTATTAGACAACTGTTATCAAACTTAGCAATAATGATGCATTAATCTGCCAATCAAGTGTGAAAGCTGGCTATGTGTATAGGCATAGTAAACACATATCATCATCATCCTCATTATCATTTATTTATATAGTGTCACTAATAGCGCAGCGCTGTACAGAGAACCCATTCACATCAGTCCCTACCCTATTGGAGCTTACAGTCTAAATTCCCTAATATAGACACACACTCACACACAGACAGAGAGGGAGAGACTAGGGTCAATTTTGATAGCAGCCAATTAACCTAACAGTATGTTTTTTGGAGTGTGGGAGGAAACCCACGCAAACACAGGGAGAACATACAAACTTCACACAGATAAGGCCATTGTTGATATAAGTACTGGCTCTGCTTACCATTGTCCAGTCTAGTACATAACTGTATTAATGCTGTGAAATATTATTACTTTGAATGCCTTAAATATGCAAGAGCGCATTTGGGTAAGTTTATGCTAATAAAAGATATATGCACTTTTCTTGCCTACCCATACTATTTAATAACCACCAAAAATTAAGCAATATGTAAGCACTGCTTCCAGTTGAAATCAGTCTGTCTGTCTGTCTGTCTATCTATCTTTCTATCTATCTATCTTTCTATCTTTCTATCTATCTATCTATCGGTCTGTCTATCTTTAAAACTGAAAGACATCCATTAAACATACACAATGACAGCATATTTAGTGTGTAATTGATGCTAAAACACAATTCTCACTCTCCTAATATAGCTGATTTTTGACAATGAACTGCATTTTTCATGTGAAGCATTTGATGTCATAAAGATGTAAACCTCACAAAGCAATTCTGTCACTGGTCAGTTTGCTTGACAGACATCTGACTTTAAGGTACTAGCCAATGGAAACATGGTGACATGTAAATATGAAAGCACATTAGGACAAAATATGCAATAAGATAGAGGCAAAGGGAGATGGCTGCTGGGAATGTATTTCATTTATCCCAGAAAATCTTTAAATCTAAGTATTAATACTACGTTGATGTACTTTTGAAATTGGAGAGCTACTTTTTACTAAAAGTACATCTCCCTTATATAATTAAGTATAATGCACACCTGCTCAAAAACTTAGTATAATTAAAGAAGTCTTATGCCATAAATGATGATGATGAGAGCTGCTTATGTGAATGTCTATAGTGGTTTTCTCTACCAGTGTCACTGTATTAGACAACTGTTATCAAACTTAGCAATAATGATGCATTAATCTGCCAATCAAGTGTGAAAGCTGGCTATGTGTATAGGCATAGTAAACACATATCATCATCATCCTCATTATCATTTATTTATATAGTGTCACTAATAGCGCAGCGCTGTACAGAGAACCCATTCACATCAGTCCCTACCCTATTGGAGCTTACAGTCTAAATTCCCTAATATAGACACACACTCACACACAGACAGAGAGGGAGAGACTAGGGTCAATTTTGATAGCAGCCAATTAACCTAACAGTATGTTTTTTGGAGTGTGGGAGGAAACCCACGCAAACACAGGGAGAACATACAAACTTCACACAGATAAGGCCATTGTTGATATAAGTACTGGCTCTGCTTACCATTGTCCAGTCTAGTACATAACTGTATTAATGCTGTGAAATATTATTACTTTGAATGCCTTAAATATGCAAGAGCGCATTTGGGTAAGTTTATGCTAATAAAAGATATATGCACTTTTCTTGCCTACCCATACTATTTAATAACCACCAAAAATTAAGCAATATGTAAGCACTGCTTCCAGTTGAAATCAGTCTGTCTGTCTATCTATCTATCTATCTATCTATCTTTCTATCTTTCTATCTATCTATCTATCCGTCTGTCTATCTTTAAAACTGAAAGACATCCATTAAACATACACAATGACAGCATATTTAGTGTGTAATTGATGCTAAAACACAATTCTCACTCTCCTAATATAGCTGATTTTTGACAATGAACTGCATTTTTCATGTGAAGCATTTGATGTCATAAAGATGTAAACCTCACAAAGCAATTCTGTCACTGGTCAGTTTGCTTGACAGACATCTGACTTTAAGGTACTAGCCAATGGAAACATGGTGACATGTAAATATGAAAGCACATTAGGACAAAATATGCAATAAGATAGAGGCAAAGGGAGATGGCTGCTGGGAATGTATTTCATTTATCCCAGAAAATCTTTAAATCTAAGTATTAATACTACGTTGATGTACTTTTGAAATTGGAGAGCTACTTTTTACTAAAAGTACATCTCCCTTATATAATTAAGTATAATGCAGACCTGCTCAAAAACTTAGTATAATTAAAGAAGTCTTATGCCATAAATGATGATGATGAGAGCTGCTTATGTGAATGTCTATAGTGGTTTTCTCTACCAGTGTCACTGTATTAGACAACTGTTATCAAACTTCGCAATAATGATGCATTAATCTGCCAATCAAGTGTGAAAGCTGGCTATGTGTATAGGCATAGTAAACACATATCATCATCATCCTCATTATCATTTATTTATATAGTGTCACTAATAGCGCAGCGCTGTACAGAGAACCCATTCACATCAGTCCCTACCCTATTGGAGCTTACAGTCTAAATTCCCTAATATAGACACACACTCACACACAGACAGAGAGGGAGAGACTAGGGTCAATTTTGATAGCAGCCAATTAACCTAACAGTATGTTTTTTGGAGTGTGGGAGGAAACCCACGCAAACACAGGGAGAACATACAAACTTCACACAGATAAGGCCATTGTTGATATAAGTACTGGCTCTGCTTACCATTGTCCAGTCTAGTACATAACTGTATTAATGCTGTGAAATATTATTACTTTGAATGCCTTAAATATGCAAGAGCGCATTTGGGTAAGTTTATGCTAATAAAAGATATATGCACTTTTCTTGCCTACCCATACTATTTAATAACCACCAAAAATTAAGCAATATGTAAGCACTGCTTCCAGTTGAAATCAGTCTGTCTGTCTGTCTGTCTATCTATCTTTCTATCTATCTATCTTTCTATCTATCGGTCTGTCTATCTTTAAAACTGAAAGACATCCATTAAACATACACAATGACAGCATATTTAGTGTGTAATTGATGCTAAAACACAATTCTCACTCTCCTAATATAGCTGATTTTTGACAATGAACTGCATTTTTCATGTGAAGCATTTGATGTCATAAAGATGTAAACCTCACAAAGCAATTCTGTCACTGGTCAGTTTGCTTGACAGACATCTGACTTTAAGGTACTAGCCAATGGAAACATGGTGACATGTAAATATGAAAGCACATTAGGACAAAATATGCAATAAGATAGAGGCAAAGGGAGATGGCTGCTGGGAATGTATTTCATTTATCCCAGAAAATCTTTAAATCTAAGTATTAATACTACGTTGATGTACTTTTGAAATTGGAGAGCTACTTTTTACTAAAAGTACATCTCCCTTATATAATTAAGTATAATGCAGACCTGCTCAAAAACTTAGTATAATTAAAGAAGTCTTATGCCATAAATGATGATGATGAGAGCTGCTTATGTGAATGTCTATAGTGGTTTTCTCTACCAGTGTCACTGTATTAGACAACTGTTATCAAACTTAGCAATAATGATGCATTAATCTGCCAATCAAGTGTGAAAGCTGGCTATGTGTATAGGCATAGTAAACACATATCATCATCATCCTCATTATCATTTATTTATATAGTGTCACTAATAGCGCAGCGCTGTACAGAGAACCCATTCACATCAGTCCCTACCCTATTGGAGCTTACAGTCTAAATTCCCTAATATAGACACACACTCACACACAGACAGAGAGGGAGAGACTAGGGTCAATTTTGATAGCAGCCAATTAACCTAACAGTATGTTTTTTGGAGTGTGGGAGGAAACCCACGCAAACACAGGGAGAACATACAAACTTCACACAGATAAGGCCATTGTTGATATAAGTACTGGCTCTGCTTACCATTGTCCAGTCTAGTACATAACTGTATTAATGCCTTAAATATGCAAGAGCGCATTTGGGTAAGTTTATGCTAATAAAAGATATATGCACTTTTCTTGCCTACCCATACTATTTAATAACCACCAAAAATTAAGCAATATGTAAGCACTGCTTCCAGTTGAAATCAGTCTGTCTGTCTGTCTATCTATCTATCTATCTATCTATCTTTCTATCTTTCTATCTATCTATCTATCTATCTATCCATCTGTCTATCTTTAAAACTGAAAGACATCCATTAAACATACACAATGACAGCATATTTAGTGTGTAATTGATGCTAAAACACAATTCTCACTCTCCTAATATAGCTGATTTTTGACAATGAACTGCATTTTTCATGTGAAGCATTTGATGTCATAAAGATGTAAACCTCACAAAGCAATTCTGTCACTGGTCAGTTTGCTTGACAGACATCTGACTTTAAGGTACTAGCCAATGGAAACATGGTGACATGTAAATATGAAAGCACATTAGGACAAAATATGCAATAAGATAGAGGCAAAGGGAGATGGCTGCTGGGAATGTATTTCATTTATCCCAGAAAATCTTTAAATCTAAGTATTAATACTACGTTGATGTACTTTTGAAATTGGAGAGCTACTTTTTACTAAAAGTACATCTCCCTTATATAATTAAGTATAATGCAGACCTGCTCAAAAACTTAGTATAATTAAAGAAGTCTTATGCCATAAATGATGATGATGAGAGCTGCTTATGTGAATGTCTATAGTGGTTTTCTCTACCAGTGTCACTGTATTAGACAACTGTTATCAAACTTAGCAATAATGATGCATTAATCTGCCAATCAAGTGTGAAAGCTGGCTATGTGTATAGGCATAGTAAACACATATCATCATCATCCTCATTATCATTTATTTATATAGTGTCACTAATAGCGCAGCGCTGTACAGAGAACCCATTCACATCAGTCCCTACCCTATTGGAGCTTACAGTCTAAATTCCCTAATATAGACACACACTCACACACAGACAGAGAGGGAGAGACTAGGGTCAATTTTGATAGCAGCCAATTAACCTAACAGTATGTTTTTTGGAGTGTGGGAGGAAACCCACGCAAACACAGGGAGAACATACAAACTTCACACAGATAAGGCCATTGTTGATATAAGTACTGGCTCTGCTTACCATTGTCCAGTCTAGTACATAACTGTATTAATGCTGTGAAATATTATTACTTTGAATGCCTTAAATATGCAAGAGCGCATTTGGGTAAGTTTATGCTAATAAAAGATATATGCACTTTTCTTGCCTACCCATACTATTTAATAACCACCAAAAATTAAGCAATATGTAAGCACTGCTTCCAGTTGAAATCAGTCTGTCTGTCTGTCTATCTATCTATCTATCTATCTTTCTATCTATCTATCCGTCTGTCTATCTTTAAAACTGAAAGACATCCATTAAACATACACAATGACAGCATATTTAGTGTGTAATTGATGCTAAAACACAATTCTCACTCTCCTAATATAGCTGATTTTTGACAATGAACTGCATTTTTCATGTGAAGCATTTGATGTCATAAAGATGTAAACCTCACAAAGCAATTCTGTCACTGGTCAGTTTGCTTGACAGACATCTGACTTTAAGGTACTAGCCAATGGAAACATGGTGACATGTAAATATGAAAGCACATTAGGACAAAATATGCAATAAGATAGAGGCAAAGGGAGATGGCTGCTGGGAATGTATTTCATTTATCCCAGAAAATCTTTAAATCTAAGTATTAATACTACGTTGATGTACTTTTGAAATTGGAGAGCTACTTTTTACTAAAAGTACATCTCCCTTATATAATTAAGTATAATGCAGACCTGCTCAAAAACTTAGTATAATTAAAGAAGTCTTATGCCATAAATGATGATGATGAGAGCTGCTTATGTGAATGTCTATAGTGGTTTTCTCTACCAGTGTCACTGTATTAGACAACTGTTATCAAACTTAGCAATAATGATGCATTAATCTGCCAATCAAGTGTGAAAGCTGGCTATGTGTATAGGCATAGTAAACACATATCATCATCATCCTCATTATCATTTATTTATATAGTGTCACTAATAGCGCAGCGCTGTACAGAGAACCCATTCACATCAGTCCCTACCCTATTGGAGCTTACAGTCTAAATTCCCTAATATAGACACACACTCACACACAGACAGAGAGGGAGAGACTAGGGTCAATTTTGATAGCAGCCAATTAACCTAACAGTATGTTTTTTGGAGTGTGGGAGGAAACCACAGCACCCGGAGGAAACCCACGCAAACACAGGGAGAACATACAAACTTCACACAGATAAGGCCATTGTTGATATAAGTACTGGCTCTGCTTACCATTGTCCAGTCTAGTACATAACTGTATTAATGCTGTGAAATATTATTACTTTGAATGCCTTAAATATGCAAGAGCGCATTTGGGTAAGTTTATGCTAATAAAAGATATATGCACTTTTCTTGCCTACCCATACTATTTAATAACCACCAAAAATTAAGCAATATGTAAGCACTGCTTCCAGTTGAAATCAGTCTGTCTGTCTATCTATCTATCTATCTATCTTTCTATCTTTCTATCTATCTATCCGTCTGTCTATCTTTAAAACTGAAAGACATCCATTAAACATACACAATGACAGCATATTTAGTGTGTAATTGATGCTAAAACACAATTCTCACTCTCCTAATATAGCTGATTTTTGACAATGAACTGCATTTTTCATGTGAAGCATTTGATGTCATAAAGATGTAAACCTCACAAAGCAATTCTGTCACTGGTCAGTTTGCTTGACAGACATCTGACTTTAAGGTACTAGCCAATGGAAACATGGTGACATGTAAATATGAAAGCACATTAGGACAAAATATGCAATAAGATAGAGGCAAAGGGAGATGGCTGCTGGGAATGTATTTCATTTATCCCAGAAAATCTTTAAATCTAAGTATTAATACTACGTTGATGTACTTTTGAAATTGGAGAGCTACTTTTTACTAAAAGTACATCTCCCTTATATAATTAAGTATAATGCAGACCTGCTCAAAAACTTAGTATAATTAAAGAAGTCTTATGCCATAAATGATGATGATGAGAGCTGCTTATGTGAATGTCTATAGTGGTTTTCTCTACCAGTGTCACTGTATTAGACAACTGTTATCAAACTTAGCAATAATGATGCATTAATCTGCCAATCAAGTGTGAAAGCTGGCTATGTGTATAGGCATAGTAAACACATATCATCATCATCCTCATTATCATTTATTTATATAGTGTCACTAATAGCGCAGCGCTGTACAGAGAACCCATTCACATCAGTCCCTACCCTATTGGAGCTTACAGTCTAAATTCCCTAATATAGACACACACTCACACACAGACAGAGAGGGAGAGACTAGGGTCAATTTTGATAGCAGCCAATTAACCTAACAGTATGTTTTTTGGAGTGTGGGAGGAAACCCACGCAAACACAGGGAGAACATACAAACTTCACACAGATAAGGCCATTGTTGATATAAGTACTGGCTCTGCTTACCATTGTCCAGTCTAGTACATAACTGTATTAATGCTGTGAAATATTATTACTTTGAATGCCTTAAATATGCAAGAGCGCATTTGGGTAAGTTTATGCTAATAAAAGATATATGCACTTTTCTTGCCTACCCATACTATTTAATAACCACCAAAAATTAAGCAATATGTAAGCACTGCTTCCAGTTGAAATCAGTCTGTCTGTCTGTCTATCTATCTATCTATCTTTCTATCTTTCTATCTTTCTATCTTTCTATCTATCTATCTTTCTATCTTTCTATCTATCTATCCGTCTGTCTATCTTTAAAACTGAAAGACATCCATTAAACATACACAATGACAGCATATTTAGTGTGTAATTGATGCTAAAACACAATTCTCACTCTCCTAATATAGCTGATTTTTGACAATGAACTGCATTTTTCATGTGAAGCATTTGATGTCATAAAGATGTAAACCTCACAAAGCAATTCTGTCACTGGTCAGTTTGCTTGACAGACATCTGACTTTAAGGTACTAGCCAATGGAAACATGGTGACATGTAAATATGAAAGCACATTAGGACAAAATATGCAATAAGATAGAGGCAAAGGGAGATGGCTGCTGGGAATGTATTTCATTTATCCCAGAAAATCTTTAAATCTAAGTATTAATACTACGTTGATGTACTTTTGAAATTGGAGAGCTACTTTTTACTAAAAGTACATCTCCCTTATATAATTAAGTATAATGCAGACCTGCTCAAAAACTTAGTATAATTAAAGAAGTCTTATGCCATAAATGATGATGATGAGAGCTGCTTATGTGAATGTCTATAGTGGTTTTCTCTACCAGTGTCACTGTATTAGACAACTGTTATCAAACTTAGCAATAATGATGCATTAATCTGCCAATCAAGTGTGAAAGCTGGCTATGTGTATAGGCATAGTAAACACATATCATCATCATCCTCATTATCATTTATTTATATAGTGTCACTAATAGCGCAGCGCTGTACAGAGAACCCATTCACATCAGTCCCTACCCTATTGGAGCTTACAGTCTAAATTCCCTAATATAGACACACACTCACACACAGACAGAGAGGGAGAGACTAGGGTCAATTTTGATAGCAGCCAATTAACCTAACAGTATGTTTTTTGGAGTGTGGGAGGAAACCACAGCACCCGGAGGAAACCCACGCAAACACAGGGAGAACATACAAACTTCACACAGATAAGGCCATTGTTGATATAAGTACTGGCTCTGCTTACCATTGTCCAGTCTAGTACATAACTGTATTAATGCTGTGAAATATTATTACTTTGAATGCCTTAAATATGCAAGAGCGCATTTGGGTAAGTTTATGCTAATAAAAGATATATGCACTTTTCTTGCCTACCCATACTATTTAATAACCACCAAAAATTAAGCAATATGTAAGCACTGCTTCCAGTTGAAATCAGTCTGTCTGTCTATCTATCTATCTATCTATCTTTCTATCTATCTATCCGTCTGTCTATCTTTAAAACTGAAAGACATCCATTAAACATACACAATGACAGCATATTTAGTGTGTAATTGATGCTAAAACACAATTCTCACTCTCCTAATATAGCTGATTTTTGACAATGAACTGCATTTTTCATGTGAAGCATTTGATGTCATAAAGATGTAAACCTCACAAAGCAATTCTGTCACTGGTCAGTTTGCTTGACAGACATCTGACTTTAAGGTACTAGCCAATGGAAACATGGTGACATGTAAATATGAAAGCACATTAGGACAAAATATGCAATAAGATAGAGGCAAAGGGAGATGGCTGCTGGGAATGTATTTCATTTATCCCAGAAAATCTTTAAATCTAAGTATTAATACTACGTTGATGTACTTTTGAAATTGGAGAGCTACTTTTTACTAAAAGTACATCTCCCTTATATAATTAAGTATAATGCAGACCTGCTCAAAAACTTAGTATAATTAAAGAAGTCTTATGCCATAAATGATGATGATGAGAGCTGCTTATGTGAATGTCTATAGTGGTTTTCTCTACCAGTGTCACTGTATTAGACAACTGTTATCAAACTTAGCAATAATGATGCATTAATCTGCCAATCAAGTGTGAAAGCTGGCTATGTGTATAGGCATAGTAAACACATATCATCATCATCCTCATTATCATTTATTTATATAGTGTCACTAATAGCGCAGCGCTGTACAGAGAACCCATTCACATCAGTCCCTACCCTATTGGAGCTTACAGTCTAAATTCCCTAATATAGACACACACTCACACACAGACAGAGAGGGAGAGACTAGGGTCAATTTTGATAGCAGCCAATTAACCTAACAGTATGTTTTTTGGAGTGTGGGAGGAAACCCACGCAAACACAGGGAGAACATACAAACTTCACACAGATAAGGCCATTGTTGATATAAGTACTGGCTCTGCTTACCATTGTCCAGTCTAGTACATAACTGTATTAATGCTGTGAAATATTATTACTTTGAATGCCTTAAATATGCAAGAGCGCATTTGGGTAAGTTTATGCTAATAAAAGATATATGCACTTTTCTTGCCTACCCATACTATTTAATAACCACCAAAAATTAAGCAATATGTAAGCACTGCTTCCAGTTGAAATCAGTCTGTCTGTCTGTCTATCTATCTATCTATCTATCTTCTATCTATCTTTCTATCTTTCTATCTATCCGTCTGTCTATCTTTAAAACTGAAAGACATCCATTAAACATACACAATGACAGCATATTTAGTGTGTAATTGATGCTAAAACACAATTCTCACTCTCCTAATATAGCTGATTTTTGACAATGAACTGCATTTTTCATGTGAAGCATTTGATGTCATAAAGATGTAAACCTCACAAAGCAATTCTGTCACTGGTCAGTTTGCTTGACAGACATCTGACTTTAAGGTACTAGCCAATGGAAACATGGTGACATGTAAATATGAAAGCACATTAGGACAAAATATGCAATAAGATAGAGGCAAAGGGAGATGGCTGCTGGGAATGTATTTCATTTATCCCAGAAAATCTTTAAATCTAAGTATTAATACTACGTTGATGTACTTTTGAAATTGGAGAGCTACTTTTTACTAAAAGTACATCTCCCTTATATAATTAAGTATAATGCAGACCTGCTCAAAAACTTAGTATAATTAAAGAAGTCTTATGCCATAAATGATGATGATGAGAGCTGCTTATGTGAATGTCTATAGTGGTTTTCTCTACCAGTGTCACTGTATTAGACAACTGTTATCAAACTTAGCAATAATGATGCATTAATCTGCCAATCAAGTGTGAAAGCTGGCTATGTGTATAGGCATAGTAAACACATATCATCATCATCCTCATTATCATTTATTTATATAGTGTCACTAATAGCGCAGCGCTGTACAGAGAACCCATTCACATCAGTCCCTACCCTATTGGAGCTTACAGTCTAAATTCCCTAATATAGACACACACTCACACACAGACAGAGAGGGAGAGACTAGGGTCAATTTTGATAGCAGCCAATTAACCTAACAGTATGTTTTTTGGAGTGTGGGAGGAAACCCACGCAAACACAGGGAGAACATACAAACTTCACACAGATAAGGCCATTGTTGATATAAGTACTGGCTCTGCTTACCATTGTCCAGTCTAGTACATAACTGTATTAATGCTGTGAAATATTATTACTTTGAATGCCTTAAATATGCAAGAGCGCATTTGGGTAAGTTTATGCTAATAAAAGATATATGCACTTTTCTTGCCTACCCATACTATTTAATAACCACCAAAAATTAAGCAATATGTAAGCACTGCTTCCAGTTGAAATCAGTCTGTCTGTCTATCTATCTATCTATCTATCTATCTTTCTATCTTTCTATCTTTCTATCTATCTATCTTTCTATCTATCTGTCTATCTGTCTATCTTTAAAACTGAAAGACATCCATTAAACATACACAATGACAGCATATTTAGTGTGTAATTGATGCTAAAACACAATTCTCACTCTCCTAATATAGCTGATTTTTGACAATGAACTGCATTTTTCATGTGAAGCATTTGATGTCATAAAGATGTAAACCTCACAAAGCAATTCTGTCACTGGTCAGTTTGCTTGACAGACATCTGACTTTAAGGTACTAGCCAATGGAAACATGGTGACATGTAAATATGAAAGCACATTAGGACAAAATATGCAATAAGATAGAGGCAAAGGGAGATGGCTGCTGGGAATGTATTTCATTTATCCCAGAAAATCTTTAAATCTAAGTATTAATACTACGTTGATGTACTTTTGAAATTGGAGAGCTACTTTTTACTAAAAGTACATCTCCCTTATATAATTAAGTATAATGCAGACCTGCTCAAAAACTTAGTATAATTAAAGAAGTCTTATGCAATAAATGATGATGATGAGAGCTGCTTATGTGAATGTCTATAGTGGTTTTCTCTACCAGTGTCATTGTATTAGACAACTGTTATCAAACTTAGCAATAATGATGCATTAATCTGCCAATCAAGTGTGAAAGCTGGCTATGTGTATAGGCATAGTAAACACATATCATCATCATCCTCATTATCATTTATTTATATAGTGTCACTAATAGCGCAGCGCTGTACAGAGAACCCATTCACATCAGTCCCTACCCTATTGGAGCTTACAGTCTAAATTCCCTAATATAGACACACACTCACACACAGACAGAGAGGGAGAGACTAGGGTCAATTTTGATAGCAGCCAATTAACCTAACAGTATGTTTTTTGGAGTGTGGGAGGAAACCACAGCACCCGGAGGAAACCCACGCAAACACAGGGAGAACATACAAACTTCACACAGATAAGGCCATTGTTGATATAAGTACTGGCTCTGCTTACCATTGTCCAGTCTAGTACATAACTGTATTAATGCTGTGAAATATTATTACTTTGAATGCCTTAAATATGCAAGAGCGCATTTGGGTAAGTTTATGCTAATAAAAGATATATGCACTTTTCTTGCCTACCCATACTATTTAATAACCACCAAAAATTTAGCAATATGTAAGCACTGCTTCCAGTTGAAATCAGTCTGTCTGTCTGTCTATCTATCTATCTTTCTATCTATCTATCTTTCTATCTTTCTATCTATCTATCTATCGGTCTGTCTATCTTTAAAACTGAAAGACATCCATTAAACATACACAATGACAGCATATTTTGTGTGTAATTGATGCTAAAACACAATTCTCACTCTCCTAATATAGCTGATTTTTGACAATGAACTGCATTTTTCATGTGAAGCATTTGATGTCATAAAGATGTAAACCTCACAAAGCAATTCTGTCACTGGTCAGTTTGCTTGACAGACATCTGACTTTAAGGTACTAGCCAATGGAAACATGGTGACATGTAAATATGAAAGCACATTAGGACAAAATATGCAATAAGATAGAGGCAAAGGGAGATGGCTGCTGGGAATGTATTTCATTTATCCCAGAAAATCTTTAAATCTAAGTATTAATACTACGTTGATGTACTTTTGAAATTGGAGAGCTACTTTTTACTAAAAGTACATCTCCCTTATATAATTAAGTATAATGCAGACCTGCTCAAAAACTTAGTATAATTAAAGAAGTCTTATGCCATAAATGATGATGATGAGAGCTGCTTATGTGAATGTCTATAGTGGTTTTCTCTACCAGTGTCACTGTATTAGACAACTGTTATCAAACTTAGCAATAATGATGCATTAATCTGCCAATCAAGTGTGAAAGCTGGCTATGTGTATAGGCATAGTAAACACATATCATCATCATCCTCATTATCATTTATTTATATAGTGTCACTAATAGCGCAGCGCTGTACAGAGAACCCATTCACATCAGTCCCTACCCTATTGGAGCTTACAGTCTAAATTCCCTAATATAGACACACACTCACACACAGACAGAGAGGGAGAGACTAGGGTCAATTTTGATAGCAGCCAATTAACCTAACAGTATGTTTTTTGGAGTGTGGGAGGAAACCCACGCAAACACAGGGAGAACATACAAACTTCACACAGATAAGGCCATTGTTGATATAAGTACTGGCTCTGCTTACCATTGTCCAGTCTAGTACATAACTGTATTAATGCTGTGAAATATTATTACTTTGAATGCCTTAAATATGCAAGAGCGCATTTGGGTAAGTTTATGCTAATAAAAGATATATGCACTTTTCTTGCCTACCCATACTATTTAATAACCACCAAAAATTAAGCAATATGTAAGCACTGCTTCCAGTTGAAATCAGTCTGTCTGTCTGTCTGTCTATCTATCTATCTTTCTATCTATCTATCTATCTATCTATCTATCTTTCTATCTATCTATCTATCGGTCTGTCTATCTTTAAAACTGAAAGACATCCATTAAACATACACAATGACAGCATATTTAGTGTGTAATTGATGCTAAAACACAATTCTCACTCTCCTAATATAGCTGATTTTTGACAATGAACTGCATTTTTCATGTGAAGCATTTGATGTCATAAAGATGTAAACCTCACAAAGCAATTCTGTCACTGGTCAGTTTGCTTGACAGACATCTGACTTTAAGGTACTAGCCAATGGAAACATGGTGACATGTAAATATGAAAGCACATTAGGACAAAATATGCAATAAGATAGAGGCAAAGGGAGATGGCTGCTGGGAATGTATTTCATTTATCCCAGAAAATCTTTAAATCTAAGTATTAATACTACGTTGATGTACTTTTGAAATTGGAGAGCTACTTTTTACTAAAAGTACATCTCCCTTATATAATTAAGTATAATGCAGACCTGCTCAAAAACTTAGTATAATTAAAGAAGTCTTATGCAATAAATGATGATGATGAGAGCTGCTTATGTGAATGTCTATAGTGGTTTTCTCTACCAGTGTCATTGTATTAGACAACTGTTATCAAACTTAGCAATAATGATGCATTAATCTGCCAATCAAGTGTGAAAGCTGGCTATGTGTATAGGCATAGTAAACACATATCATCATCATCCTCATTATCATTTATTTATATAGTGTCACTAATAGCGCAGCGCTGTACAGAGAACCCATTCACATCAGTCCCTACCCTATTGGAGCTTACAGTCTAAATTCCCTAATATAGACACACACACACACAGACAGAGAGGGAGAGACTAGGGTCAATTTTGATAGCAGCCAATTAACCTAACAGTATGTTTTTTGGAGTGTGGGAGGAAACCACAGCACCCGGAGGAAACCCACGCAAACACAGGGAGAACATACAAACTTCACACAGATAAGGCCATTGTTGATATAAGTACTGGCTCTGCTTACCATTGTCCAGTCTAGTACATAACTGTATTAATGCTGTGAAATATTATTACTTTGAATGCCTTAAATATGCAAGAGCGCATTTGGGTAAGTTTATGCTAATAAAAGATATATGCACTTTTCTTGCCTACCCATACTATTTAATAACCACCAAAAATTAAGCAATATGTAAGCACTGCTTCCAGTTGAAATCAGTCTGTCTGTCTGTCTATCTATCTATCTATCTATCTATCTTTCTATCTATCTATCTTTCTATCTTTCTATCTATCTATCCGTCTGTCTATCTTTAAAACTGAAAGACATCCATTAAACATACACAATGACAGCATATTTAGTGTGTAATTGATGCTAAAACACAATTCTCACTCTCCTAATATAGCTGATTTTTGACAATGAACTGCATTTTTCATGTGAAGCATTTGATGTCATAAAGATGTAAACCTCACAAAGCAATTCTGTCACTGGTCAGTTTGCTTGACAGACATCTGACTTTAAGGTACTAGCCAATGGAAACATGGTGACATGTAAATATGAAAGCACATTAGGACAAAATATGCAATAAGATAGAGGCAAAGGGAGATGGCTGCTGGGAATGTATTTCATTTATCCCAGAAAATCTTTAAATCTAAGTATTAATACTACGTTGATGTACTTTTGAAATTGGAGAGCTACTTTTTACTAAAAGTACATCTCCCTTATATAATTAAGTATAATGCAGACCTGCTCAAAAACTTAGTATAATTAAAGAAGTCTTATGCCATAAATGATGATGATGAGAGCTGCTTATGTGAATGTCTATAGTGGTTTTCTCTACCAGTGTCACTGTATTAGACAACTGTTATCAAACTTAGCAATAATGATGCATTAATCTGCCAATCAAGTGTGAAAGCTGGCTATTTGTATAGGCATAGTAAACACATATCATCATCATCCTCATTATCATTTATTTATATAGTGTCACTAATAGCGCAGCGCTGTACAGAGAACCCATTCACATCAGTCCCTACCCTATTGGAGCTTACAGTCTAAATTCCCTAATATAGACACACACTCACACACAGACAGAGAGGGAGAGACTAGGGTCAATTTTGATAGCAGCCAATTAACCTAACAGTATGTTTTTTGGAGTGTGGGAGGAAACCACAGCACCCGGAGGAAACCCACGCAAACACAGGGAGAACATACAAACTTCACACAGATAAGGCCATTGTTGATATAAGTACTGGCTCTGCTTACCATTGTCCAGTCTAGTACATAACTGTATTAATGCTGTGAAATATTATTACTTTGAATGCCTTAAATATGCAAGAGCGCATTTGGGTAAGTTTATGCTAATAAAAGATATATGCACTTTTCTTGCCTACCCATACTATTTAATAACCACCAAAAATTAAGCAATATGTAAGCACTGCTTCCAGTTGAAATCAGTCTGTCTGTCTATCTATCTATCTATCTATCTTTCTATCTTTCTATCTATCTATCTTTCTATCTTTCTATCTATCTATCTATCCGTCTGTCTATCTTTAAAACTGAAAGACATCCATTAAACATACACAATGACAGCATATTTAGTGTGTAATTGATGCTAAAACACAATTCTCACTCTCCTAATATAGCTGATTTTTGACAATGAACTGCATTTTTCATGTGAAGCATTTGATGTCATAAAGATGTAAACCTCACAAAGCAATTCTGTCACTGGTCAGTTTGCTTGACAGACATCTGACTTTAAGGTACTAGCCAATGGAAACATGGTGACATGTAAATATGAAAGCACATTAGGACAAAATATGCAATAAGATAGAGGCAAAGGGAGATGGCTGCTGGGAATGTATTTCATTTATCCCAGAAAATCTTTAAATCTAAGTATTAATACTACGTTGATGTACTTTTGAAATTGGAGAGCTACTTTTTACTAAAAGTACATCTCCCTTATATAATTAAGTATAATGCAGACCTGCTCAAAAACTTAGTATAATTAAAGAAGTCTTATGCCATAAATGATGATGATGAGAGCTGCTTATGTGAATGTCTATAGTGGTTTTCTCTACCAGTGTCACTGTATTAGACAACTGTTATCAAACTTAGCAATAATGATGCATTAATCTGCCAATCAAGTGTGAAAGCTGGCTATTTGTATAGGCATAGTAAACACATATCATCATCATCCTCATTATCATTTATTTATATAGTGTCACTAATAGCGCAGCGCTGTACAGAGAACCCATTCACATCAGTCCCTACCCTATTGGAGCTTACAGTCTAAATTCCCTAATATAGACACACACTCACACACAGACAGAGAGGGAGAGACTAGGGTCAATTTTGATAGCAGCCAATTAACCTAACAGTATGTTTTTTGGAGTGTGGGAGGAAACCACAGCACCCGGAGGAAACCCACGCAAACACAGGGAGAACATACAAACTTCACACAGATAAGGCCATTGTTGATATAAGTACTGGCTCTGCTTACCATTGTCCAGTCTAGTACATAACTGTATTAATGCTGTGAAATATTATTACTTTGAATGCCTTAAATATGCAAGAGCGCATTTGGGTAAGTTTATGCTAATAAAAGATATATGCACTTTTCTTGCCTACCCATACTATTTAATAACCACCAAAAATTAAGCAATATGTAAGCACTGCTTCCAGTTGAAATCAGTCTGTCTGTCTATCTATCTATCTATCTATCTTTCTATCTTTCTATCTATCTATCTTTCTATCTTTCTATCTATCTATCTATCCGTCTGTCTATCTTTAAAACTGAAAGACATCCATTAAACATACACAATGACAGCATATTTAGTGTGTAATTGATGCTAAAACACAATTCTCACTCTCCTAATATAGCTGATTTTTGACAATGAACTGCATTTTTCATGTGAAGCATTTGATGTCATAAAGATGTAAACCTCACAAAGCAATTCTGTCACTGGTCAGTTTGCTTGACAGACATCTGACTTTAAGGTACTAGCCAATGGAAACATGGTGACATGTAAATATGAAAGCACATTAGGACAAAATATGCAATAAGATAGAGGCAAAGGGAGATGGCTGCTGGGAATGTATTTCATTTATCCCAGAAAATCTTTAAATCTAAGTATTAATACTACGTTGATGTACTTTTGAAATTGGAGAGCTACTTTTTACTAAAAGTACATCTCCCTTATATAATTAAGTATAATGCAGACCTGCTCAAAAACTTAGTATAATTAAAGAAGTCTTATGCCATAAATGATGATGATGAGAGCTGCTTATGTGAATGTCTATAGTGGTTTTCTCTACCAGTGTCACTGTATTAGACAACTGTTATCAAACTTAGCAATAATGATGCATTAATCTGCCAATCAAGTGTGAAAGCTGGCTATGTGTATAGGCATAGTAAACACATATCATCATCATCCTCATTATCATTTATTTATATAGTGTCACTAATAGCGCAGCGCTGTACAGAGAACCCATTCACATCAGTCCCTACCCTATTGGAGCTTACAGTCTAAATTCCCTAATATAGACACACACTCACACACAGACAGAGAGGGAGAGACTAGGGTCAATTTTGATAGCAGCCAATTAACCTAACAGTATGTTTTTTGGAGTGTGGGAGGAAACCCACGCAAACACAGGGAGAACATACAAACTTCACACAGATAAGGCCATTGTTGATATAAGTACTGGCTCTGCTTACCATTGTCCAGTCTAGTACATAACTGTATTAATGCTGTGAACAGTGTCGGACTGGGACATGAAGGGCCCACAGGTGGACTGCAATGGTAGGGGCCCACCAGAGGGGGTGTGTCCAGCCACCATAGAGGCGGGACCAAACACTTGAGGGGAGTGGTCAGCCCATGAAGGGCATGGCTAGTGGCATAGTGTAGTTAGTATATAAAGAATGCAGTTTATATAAAGAGTGCATAGTCTAGGCCCCACCCCTTAGATCGAGACACAGTCTTGCCCCACTAGAATCAGAACAGTTGGCAGACTGTCCTGCTCTCTCCTACCTGTTCTTGCAGCGTTCACTACCTGCTGCTGCTGATGTCTTAAGCTCAGTTGCTGTCTGGACCCTGGAATGTTGGGGTCCTGTTTTGAAAAAGGGATATGCACACTCTAGCCCCCTTCCCCAACTAGTCACAATGTTAAGTCAATAGCTCTCATGTTTAAAGGGTGCGTGTGAGTGTGAAAAGCAGAAGGCCACTCCCCTACAGTAAAACACTTGCATTGTTGCATACACCATCAACAGAAGTGTACACTGCCTGCTCAAAGAAGTGTGACATATCTCCCGGCAGGCAGTACAGAAGTCCTGAGTTTCAAGGACAGTGCCCTAAAATCACTGCATACATAGTGGAAGGTGTGTAGTTGTTATAATGAAACAGACAAATATGAAAAAATAATGTTTCCAAGAAAGACAAAAATTTAAAACACACACAAAACACATATACAAGCAGAGGGGCACCTTGTCTCAGAATAGTTACAATTAACCTGTGTATCCGCATACTATTATTACCGTTATTGAGAAGAATATACTGTGCCACCCCCAACCTTGGCTCCATGGGAATTACCTTTGCTGCAGATCAGGGGTTGGCTAAAATCTGGTCAAGCCCAGGTGTGCCAATTGTGCATTTAGATAGAGAGATTTTATATTATATAGATATTATTAATCAAAATGGAACCAACAAATAAACGTTTACACAGTAGTGCCCCAGTTCAATTTATGCCACATTGTTCAATTTATGCCACAAATCATATTATGACATACAGTAATGCGCCCAAATCATATTATGACATACAGTAGTGCCCCAGTTCAATTTATGCCACAAATCATATTATGCCACACAATAATGTCTCCAAATCATATTATGCCCTAAATTAGGCCCCCAAACAATATTATGCCACAGAGTACTGCACCAATTCATATAATGCCAAGAACAGGCTACCCCCCCCCCCCCCCCCCAGGTAAAAAGGGAACATTGTCAAGTTTGAAAAAAACAAATAAACAAAAAATTACAATAAAATAAAGTAAATTTGACTTACCTCTGCTTCATCTCCTCTCTGTGGTTGCTGGGCAGGGTCCTCTCAGCTCCTGTACGCTGGCAGTATCGCAAGGTCATGACGTGTGCGATTCTTGAAGGTGCAGGTGATTTGCGCTAAGCAAATTTTGGACTTGGGTGGATTCCACCTACATAGAAAAGGACAGGGGCAGGACTTAAAGTGGCCATGGAAAAAAAGCCTGAAAATTACATCATGTTGAAAGGCCAAATAGATGTTAATCGAGGCACAGTATGTGTGTGCGCCTACTGTATGTACCTGAGTATGTGTGTCCTTTACTTGTCGCTTTCCTGACCTGTGGCTGCTGGTGTCTTTAGCTTAGTTGCTGCTTGCCTGGATCCTGCAATGTTGGGAGTCCTAACTGGGGAAAAAATGAGTACATGACATTTAGAAAACTCCAAACAGCCCCGGCGTTAAATCAATAGTACACACGTTTAATAATAATTAGACCTCCCTCCAGCCCCAACATTAAAATAATAGTATTCACTTTTGATAAATAGATCTATTTCCCTTCAACCAACCCCGACATTAAATTAATAGTATGTGCATTTAATAAATAAACCTATTTCCCTACCTCCAAACAGGCCTAGCAATAAATAGCATTTAAGTTTAATAAATATAACCTTTTTACCATAAACATCCCTGGCAATAAATAATTCACATTTAATAAATAGCCCTCCTGCCCAAACTTAACCCCATATTCAATTAATAGCTCCAGACTACCCCAGCATTAAAGGTCTCGCCACCTCATCTTAAATTAATAGGCCCCACTATTACCGGTAAATTAAATTGACCCGCCATCACCCCACAAATAAAATTTCACACATTAGCCACCACCTACCTACACCCACATTATATTACACAAGCCCCCACCCCTCAACCCCATGTCACTTATAACAAGCCCCCTGCCCTCACCCCCATTTCACTTATAACAGCCCCCCTGCCCTCAAACCCATTTCACTTATAACAAGCCCCCCTCTCCTCAACCCCATTTCACTTATAACAAGCCCCCCTTCCCTCAACCCCATTTCACTTAAAACAAGCCCCCCTGCCCTCACCCCCATTTCACTTATAACAGCCCCCCTGCCCTCACCCCCATTTCACTTATAACAGCCCCCCTGCCCTCACTCCCATTTAACTTTCAACAGCCCCCCTGCCCTCACCCCCATTTCACTTATAACAAGCCCCCCTCCCCTCAACCCCATTTCACATATAGAAGCCCCCCTGCCCTCACCCCCAATTTTACATATAACAGCCCCCCGTCCTCACCGCCCATTTCACTTATAACAAGACCTCCCTGTCCTCATACCCCATTACATTGCCACAAGCCCTATTGCCCACACATAACACACACACACATTCATTTCTCATACAAACAGACACTAATACATTTAACATACATACTGACTCCCCACCCTCTCTCATACACACATTTCTCATACAGACAGCCACACAAAAACACACACTAATACAGTTATCATAGACACTGACACACATTCTCTCTCATTCATACATACACACACACACGCTAATACATTTATCATAGACACTGAAACACATTCTCCCTCATACATACAAACACACACACATACATTAATCATACACACTGACTCACCTCCTTCTCTCATACACACACACTAATACATTTACCATACATACTGACACACACACAAGCTAATACA
>NW_027445978.1:137500-145000 GCF_038048845.1 Mixophyes fleayi
TTTCTCTACCAGTGTCATTGTATTAGACAACTGTTATCAAACTTAGCAATAATGATGCATTAATCTGCCAATCAAGTGTGAAAGCTGGCTATGTGTATAGGCATAGTAAACACATATCATCATCATCCTCATTATCATTTATTTATATAGTGTCACTAATAGCGCAGCGCTGTACAGAGAACCCATTCACATCAGTCCCTACCCTATTGGAGCTTACAGTCTAAATTCCCTAATATAGACACACACACACACAGACAGAGAGGGAGAGACTAGGGTCAATTTTGATAGCAGCCAATTAACCTAACAGTATGTTTTTTGGAGTGTGGGAGGAAACCACAGCACCCGGAGGAAACCCACGCAAACACAGGGAGAACATACAAACTTCACACAGATAAGGCCATTGTTGATATAAGTACTGGCTCTGCTTACCATTGTCCAGTCTAGTACATAACTGTATTAATGCTGTGAAATATTATTACTTTGAATGCCTTAAAAATGCAAGAGCGCATTTGGGTAAGTTTATGCTAATAAAAGATATATGCACTTTTCTTGCCTACCCATACTATTTAATAACCACCAAAAATTAAGCAATATGTAAGCACTGCTTCCAGTTGAAATCAGTCTGTCTGTCTGTCTGTCTATCTATCTATCTATCTATCTATCTATCTATCTTTCTATCTTTCTATCTATCTATCCGTCTGTCTATCTTTAAAACTGAAAGACATCCATTAAACATACACAATGACAGCATATTTAGTGTGTAATTGATGCTAAAACACAATTCTCACTCTCCTAATATAGCTGATTTTTGACAATGAACTGCATTTTTCATGTGAAGCATTTGATGTCATAAAGATGTAAACCTCACAAAGCAATTCTGTCACTGGTCAGTTTGCTTGACAGACATCTGACTTTAAGGTACTAGCCAATGGAAACATGGTGACATGTAAATATGAAAGCACATTAGGACAAAATATGCAATAAGATAGAGGCAAAGGGAGATGGCTGCTGGGAATGTATTTCATTTATCCCAGAAAATCTTTAAATCTAAGTATTAATACTACGTTGATGTACTTTTGAAATTGGAGAGCTACTTTTTACTAAAAGTACATCTCCCTTATATAATTAAGTATAATGCAGACCTGCTCAAAAACTTAGTATAATTAAAGAAGTCTTATGCCATAAATGATGATGATGAGAGCTGCTTATGTGAATGTCTATAGTGGTTTTCTCTACCAGTGTCACTGTATTAGACAACTGTTATCAAACTTAGCAATAATGATGCATTAATCTGCCAATCAAGTGTGAAAGCTGGCTATGTGTATAGGCATAGTAAACACATATCATCATCATCCTCATTATCATTTATTTATATAGTGTCACTAATAGCGCAGCGCTGTACAGAGAACCCATTCACATCAGTCCCTACCCTATTGGAGCTTACAGTCTAAATTCCCTAATATAGACACACACTCACACACAGACAGAGAGGGAGAGACTAGGGTCAATTTTGATAGCAGCCAATTAACCTAACAGTATGTTTTTTGGAGTGTGGGAGGAAACCCACGCAAACACAGGGAGAACATACAAACTTCACACAGATAAGGCCATTGTTGATATAAGTACTGGCTCTGCTTACCATTGTCCAGTCTAGTACATAACTGTATTAATGCTGTGAAATATTATTACTTTGAATGCCTTAAATATGCAAGAGCGCATTTGGGTAAGTTTATGCTAATAAAAGATATATGCACTTTTCTTGCCTACCCATACTATTTAATAACCACCAAAAATTAAGCAATATGTAAGCACTGCTTCCAGTTGAAATCAGTCTGTCTGTCTGTCTATCTATCTTTCTATCTATCTATCTTTCTATCTATCTATCTATCTATCTTTCTATCTTTCTATCTATCTATCTATCTATCGGTCTGTCTATCTTTAAAACTGAAAGACATCCATTAAACATACACAATGACAGCATATTTAGTGTGTAATTGATGCTAAAACACAATTCTCACTCTCCTAATATAGCTGATTTTTGACAATGAACTGCATTTTTCATGTGAAGCATTTGATGTCATAAAGATGTAAACCTCACAAAGCAATTCTGTCACTGGTCAGTTTGCTTGACAGACATCTGACTTTAAGGTACTAGCCAATGGAAACATGGTGACATGTAAATATGAAAGCACATTAGGACAAAATATGCAATAAGATAGAGGCAAAGGGAGATGGCTGCTGGGAATGTATTTCATTTATCCCAGAAAATCTTTAAATCTAAGTATTAATACTACGTTGATGTACTTTTGAAATTGGAGAGCTACTTTTTACTAAAAGTACATCTCCCTTATATAATTAAGTATAATGCAGACCTGCTCAAAAACTTAGTATAATTAAAGAAGTCTTATGCCATAAATGATGATGATGAGAGCTGCTTATGTGAATGTCTATAGTGGTTTTCTCTACCAGTGTCACTGTATTAGACAACTGTTATCAAACTTAGCAATAATGATGCATTAATCTGCCAATCAAGTGTGAAAGCTGGCTATGTGTATAGGCATAGTAAACACATATCATCATCATCCTCATTATCATTTATTTATATAGTGTCACTAATAGCGCAGCGCTGTACAGAGAACCCATTCACATCAGTCCCTACCCTATTGGAGCTTACAGTCTAAATTCCCTAATATAGACACACACTCACACACAGACAGAGAGGGAGAGACTAGGGTCAATTTTGATAGCAGCCAATTAACCTAACAGTATGTTTTTTGGAGTGTGGGAGGAAACCCACGCAAACACAGGGAGAACATACAAACTTCACACAGATAAGGCCATTGTTGATATAAGTACTGGCTCTGCTTACCATTGTCCAGTCTAGTACATAACTGTATTAATGCTGTGAAATATTATTACTTTGAATGCCTTAAATATGCAAGAGCGCATTTGGGTAAGTTTATGCTAATAAAAGATATATGCACTTTTCTTGCCTACCCATACTATTTAATAACCACCAAAAATTAAGCAATATGTAAGCACTGCTTCCAGTTGAAATCAGTCTGTCTGTCTGTCTGTCTGTCTATCTATCTATCTATCTATCTTTCTATCTTTCTATCTTTCTATCTATCTATCCGTCTGTCTATCTTTAAAACTGAAAGACATCCATTAAACATACACAATGACAGCATATTTAGTGTGTAATTGATGCTAAAACACAATTCTCACTCTCCTAATATAGCTGATTTTTGACAATGAACTGCATTTTTCATGTGAAGCATTTGATGTCATAAAGATGTAAACCTCACAAAGCAATTCTGTCACTGGTCAGTTTGCTTGACAGACATCTGACTTTAAGGTACTAGCCAATGGAAACATGGTGACATGTAAATATGAAAGCACATTAGGACAAAATATGCAATAAGATAGAGGCAAAGGGAGATGGCTGCTGGGAATGTATTTCATTTATCCCAGAAAATCTTTAAATCTAAGTATTAATACTACGTTGATGTACTTTTGAAATTGGAGAGCTACTTTTTACTAAAAGTACATCTCCCTTATATAATTAAGTATAATGCAGACCTGCTCAAAAACTTAGTATAATTAAAGAAGTCTTATGCCATAAATGATGATGATGAGAGCTGCTTATGTGAATGTCTATAGTGGTTTTCTCTACCAGTGTCACTGTATTAGACAACTGTTATCAAACTTAGCAATAATGATGCATTAATCTGCCAATCAAGTGTGAAAGCTGGCTATGTGTATAGGCATAGTAAACACATATCATCATCATCCTCATTATCATTTATTTATATAGTGTCACTAATAGCGCAGCGCTGTACAGAGAACCCATTCACATCAGTCCCTACCCTATTGGAGCTTACAGTCTAAATTCCCTAATATAGACACACACTCACACACAGACAGAGAGGGAGAGACTAGGGTCAATTTTGATAGCAGCCAATTAACCTAACAGTATGTTTTTTGGAGTGTGGGAGGAAACCACAGCACCCGGAGGAAACCCACGCAAACACAGGGAGAACATACAAACTTCACACAGATAAGGCCATTGTTGATATAAGTACTGGCTCTGCTTACCATTGTCCAGTCTAGTACATAACTGTATTAATGCTGTGAAATATTATTACTTTGAATGCCTTAAATATGCAAGAGCGCATTTGGGTAAGTTTATGCTAATAAAAGATATATGCACTTTTCTTGCCTACCCATACTATTTAATAACCACCAAAAATTAAGCAATATGTAAGCACTGCTTCCAGTTGAAATCAGTCTGTCTGTCTGTCTATCTATCTATCTATCTATCTATCTATCTATCTTTCTATCTTTCTATCTATCTATCTTTCTATCTTTCTATCCGTCTGTCTATCTTTAAAACTGAAAGACATCCATTAAACATACACAATGACAGCATATTTAGTGTGTAATTGATGCTAAAACACAATTCTCACTCTCCTAATATAGCTGATTTTTGACAATGAACTGCATTTTTCATGTGAAGCATTTGATGTCATAAAGATGTAAACCTCACAAAGCAATTCTGTCACTGGTCAGTTTGCTTGACAGACATCTGACTTTAAGGTACTAGCCAATGGAAACATGGTGACATGTAAATATGAAAGCACATTAGGACAAAATATGCAATAAGATAGAGGCAAAGGGAGATGGCTGCTGGGAATGTATTTCATTTATCCCAGAAAATCTTTAAATCTAAGTATTAATACTACGTTGATGTACTTTTGAAATTGGAGAGCTACTTTTTACTAAAAGTACATCTCCCTTATATAATTAAGTATAATGCAGACCTGCTCAAAAACTTAGTATAATTAAAGAAGTCTTATGCCATAAATGATGATGATGAGAGCTGCTTATGTGAATGTCTATAGTGGTTTTCTCTACCAGTGTCATTGTATTAGACAACTGTTATCAAACTTAGCAATAATGATGCATTAATCTGCCAATCAAGTGTGAAAGCTGGCTATGTGTATAGGCATAGTAAACACATATCATCATCATCCTCATTATCATTTATTTATATAGTGTCACTAATAGCGCAGCGCTGTACAGAGAACCCATTCACATCAGTCCCTACCCTATTGGAGCTTACAGTCTAAATTCCCTAATATAGACACACACTCACACACAGACAGAGAGGGAGAGACTAGGGTCAATTTTGATAGCAGCCAATTAACCTAACAGTATGTTTTTTGGAGTGTGGGAGGAAACCACAGCACCCGGAGGAAACCCACGCAAACACAGGGAGAACATACAAACTTCACACAGATAAGGCCATTGTTGATATAAGTACTGGCTCTGCTTACCATTGTCCAGTCTAGTACATAACTGTATTAATGCTGTGAAATATTATTACTTTGAATGCCTTAAATATGCAAGAGCGCATTTGGGTAAGTTTATGCTAATAAAAGATATATGCACTTTTCTTGCCTACCCATACTATTTAATAACCACCAAAAATTAAGCAATATGTAAGCACTGCTTCCAGTTGAAATCAGTCTGTCTGTCTGTCTATCTATCTATCTATCTATCTATCTTTCTATCTTTCTATCTATCTATCTTTCTATCTTTCTATCTATCTATCTATCCGTCTGTCTATCTTTAAAACTGAAAGACATCCATTAAACATACACAATGACAGCATATTTAGTGTGTAATTGATGCTAAAACACAATTCTCACTCTCCTAATATAGCTGATTTTTGACAATGAACTGCATTTTTCATGTGAAGCATTTGATGTCATAAAGATGTAAACCTCACAAAGCAATTCTGTCACTGGTCAGTTTGCTTGACAGACATCTGACTTTAAGGTACTAGCCAATGGAAACATGGTGACATGTAAATATGAAAGCACATTAGGACAAAATATGCAATAAGATAGAGGCAAAGGGAGATGGCTGCTGGGAATGTATTTCATTTATCCCAGAAAATCTTTAAATCTAAGTATTAATACTACGTTGATGTACTTTTGAAATTGGAGAGCTACTTTTTACTAAAAGTACATCTCCCTTATATAATTAAGTATAATGCAGACCTGCTCAAAAACTTAGTATAATTAAAGAAGTCTTATGCCATAAATGATGATGATGAGAGCTGCTTATGTGAATGTCTATAGTGGTTTTCTCTACCAGTGTCACTGTATTAGACAACTGTTATCAAACTTAGCAATAATGATGCATTAATCTGCCAATCAAGTGTGAAAGCTGGCTATGTGTATAGGCATAGTAAACACATATCATCATCATCCTCATTATCATTTATTTATATAGTGTCACTAATAGCGCAGCGCTGTACAGAGAACCCATTCACATCAGTCCCTACCCTATTGGAGCTTACAGTCTAAATTCCCTAATATAGACACACACTCACACACAGACAGAGAGGGAGAGACTAGGGTCAATTTTGATAGCAGCCAATTAACCTAACAGTATGTTTTTTGGAGTGTGGGAGGAAACCCACGCAAACACAGGGAGAACATACAAACTTCACACAGATAAGGCCATTGTTGATATAAGTACTGGCTCTGCTTACCATTGTCCAGTCTAGTACATAACTGTATTAATGCTGTGAAATATTATTACTTTGAATGCCTTAAATATGCAAGAGCGCATTTGGGTAAGTTTATGCTAATAAAAGATATATGCACTTTTCTTGCCTACCCATACTATTTAATAACCACCAAAAATTAAGCAATATGTAAGCACTGCTTCCAGTTGAAATCAGTCTGTCTGTCTGTCTGTCTATCTATCTATCTATCTATCTTTCTATCTTTCTATCTTTCTATCTATCTATCCGTCTGTCTATCTTTAAAACTGAAAGACATCCATTAAACATACACAATGACAGCATATTTAGTGTGTAATTGATGCTAAAACACAATTCTCACTCTCCTAATATAGCTGATTTTTGACAATGAACTGCATTTTTCATGTGAAGCATTTGATGTCATAAAGATGTAAACCTCACAAAGCAATTCTGTCACTGGTCAGTTTGCTTGACAGACATCTGACTTTAAGGTACTAGCCAATGGAAACATGGTGACATGTAAATATGAAAGCACATTAGGACAAAATATGCAATAAGATAGAGGCAAAGGGAGATGGCTGCTGGGAATGTATTTCATTTATCCCAGAAAATCTTTAAATCTAAGTATTAATACTACGTTGATGTACTTTTGAAATTGGAGAGCTACTTTTTACTAAAAGTACATCTCCCTTATATAATTAAGTATAATGCAGACCTGCTCAAAAACTTAGTATAATTAAAGAAGTCTTATGCCATAAATGATGATGATGAGAGCTGCTTATGTGAATGTCTATAGTGGTTTTCTCTACCAGTGTCACTGTATTAGACAACTGTTATCAAACTTAGCAATAATGATGCATTAATCTGCCAATCAAGTGTGAAAGCTGGCTATGTGTATAGGCATAGTAAACACATATCATCATCATCCTCATTATCATTTA
>NW_027445978.1:147500-160545 GCF_038048845.1 Mixophyes fleayi
TATTTATATAGTGTCACTAATAGCGCAGCGCTGTACAGAGAACCCATTCACATCAGTCCCTACCCTATTGGAGCTTACAGTCTAAATTCCCTAATATAGACACACACTCACACACAGACAGAGAGGGAGAGACTAGGGTCAATTTTGATAGCAGCCAATTAACCTAACAGTATGTTTTTTGGAGTGTGGGAGGAAACCACAGCACCCGGAGGAAACCCACGCAAACACAGGGAGAACATACAAACTTCACACAGATAAGGCCATTGTTGATATAAGTACTGGCTCTGCTTACCATTGTCCAGTCTAGTACATAACTGTATTAATGCTGTGAAATATTATTACTTTGAATGCCTTAAATATGCAAGAGCGCATTTGGGTAAGTTTATGCTAATAAAAGATATATGCACTTTTCTTGCCTACCCATACTATTTAATAACCACCAAAAATTAAGCAATATGTAAGCACTGCTTCCAGTTGAAATCAGTCTGTCTGTCTATCTATCTATCTATCTATCTTTCTATCTTTCTATCTATCTATCTATCTATCTTTCTATCTATCTATCTATCCGTCTGTCTATCTTTAAAACTGAAAGACATCCATTAAACATACACAATGACAGCATATTTAGTGTGTAATTGATGCTAAAACACAATTCTCACTCTCCTAATATAGCTGATTTTTGACAATGAACTGCATTTTTCATGTGAAGCATTTGATGTCATAAAGATGTAAACCTCACAAAGCAATTCTGTCACTGGTCAGTTTGCTTGACAGACATCTGACTTTAAGGTACTAGCCAATGGAAACATGGTGACATGTAAATATGAAAGCACATTAGGACAAAATATGCAATAAGATAGAGGCAAAGGGAGATGGCTGCTGGGAATGTATTTCATTTATCCCAGAAAATCTTTAAATCTAAGTATTAATACTACGTTGATGTACTTTTGAAATTGGAGAGCTACTTTTTACTAAAAGTACATCTCCCTTATATAATTAAGTATAATGCAGACCTGCTCAAAAACTTAGTATAATTAAAGAAGTCTTATGCCATAAATGATGATGATGAGAGCTGCTTATGTGAATGTCTATAGTGGTTTTCTCTACCAGTGTCACTGTATTAGACAACTGTTATCAAACTTAGCAATAATGATGCATTAATCTGCCAATCAAGTGTGAAAGCTGGCTATGTGTATAGGCATAGTAAACACATATCATCATGTGAAAGTATTTTCCTTTTCTCCTTTTTGGGTTACAATCTCCTTAATATACTGGCAAATATATGTATGACCATTTAATACCGTTAACAACTCCTCGCAAAAGGTATTTCTGAATTAACCCATGAAATATCATTTTTATATTTCTTTATATCGACAAGTTTCAAGAATAATCACGACAAGATATAGGATTTGTTTAAAGTGTGTTGTATTATATTATAGAACAATAAACAGCGTAACAATATTGTACACACAATATAGCTTTAGTGCAATATATATCATACTTATTGCCTGTAATATAGATATATATGTAATTGTGTGTATTTTGACTAACTATTGTCTAAAGGTGTGTGTGTGTGTGCATTGTGTAGTGAAGGGGGAGGGGAGAATCCATACAGACCACAAACATACCTCACTTAAAGTCTAGCGGCCATTTTCAAGCACATGGTTTCAACCAGTTCAAACTACTACACTTTCTATGCATAAACCAACATAACCTGCACTTTCTATGCATATCTAACAATCTGATCACTTAACCACAATCTGATCACTTCCTAATCCATCACTTTCTATGCAATGTAGTCACCATCCAAAATGGCTGACTTGCCATGCTTGTAGGCCCACAAGGCCTACTAAACAATTACAGTTACTAAACAATGTGAACTCAGTACAGACCCATTACTCATTACAAGCAGTATTTAGCCAATCCACCACAAATAGCTCTATAATCAGCAGTAAACGCACAATGTCCACTGGCCAATTTTAACACCTGATATTTCACACATAGCACAAACGTCTCCATTCCCAAAGCCTAACAAATCGATCCAAACACAAATGCTATCATTTATCCCAACCAGGATCCAGACTATGTATAGTACAGCACTCCACAAGTCACAGCACAGCATTAACTATGTATAAACACAAATGCTTTCATTTATCCCAACCAGGCATGCATTTATGTAACTCTGTCCATATAACTCTGTCCATATCAATCCAATCAATTCAAACTTTCATTCTCACTTAAACTTTCATATCACTTACAACAAATAATCATTCAATCTTATGTCCTCCATTCAACAACACATTATAACATGCTCACACTCACCTTTCATGTCATGCACACTCCATACTAGTCAGGGCCTAAGTAGGCCTGTTCACCTAGGAGCTACATTACCTATCAGTCCGAAATCCAGCATGGAGTGAAAGTGTCCAGGCTAATTTCTTTGTCTACTAAACACCTCTTGTGGGCGCAGTCTGGAAGCTGGCTATAGGCTTTCATTTGCTAATTACAGACAAAATGCTGAAAACCTGTTTAAGTATTTAGTTACCACCCACAATCACAGGTGGGGGGCAGAATGGCTAATTTTGTGCAAAGCTAGTGTGCTAATTCAACTGTGACTGAATCTCTGTTATATATTATAAAATTAAGCATAAATAATATATTATTTATGCACTCTTTATCATTCCCCCTGATGTCAGTTTTCTGTCATTACAGTTAGACTGACAGATATCTGTTGTCATCTCTTATCAGTGTCCCTAGTGTTCCTAGTGATTGTATGTAACATGTATGAGTGTGTGTGAACAGGTGGTCAATAAGGCTACATATTAATATATATATTTGAGTTTGGAATTAATTATGGTAAGGCAATTTTTAGCACAAATATCAAGAAAGAATGGGGGAAGACGCTAATGGATCTCCTACGTTGCCATGTCTGATGAAAAAACCTTGTCTTAGGAGAAAAAATCAACACATGTCAAGGTACTCCCCAATAAATTATCCCTCAACAATTAAATCTAAGATCCGAAGGTTGTTCCATCTTTGGTGTCTCTTCATGATGTCATCATCTTCGCCAAGTACGATGGGGGGGAAGTCTTGTGGGGTACAGTCATCTTTGACATCTGGTTTGGATCTCTTCTGTGTCCAAGTCCTGCCATTCTGTGTCCTTAACGACCATCTCAGGATCTCGTGTCATCTGTCAGGGATATCATCTGCTACAGCTGGGCACCGTCTTAATTCTCATCCATCTTGTAGGAAAGAAAATAAAAATATCAGTTGTTTTGAAATTTTTACTTTTTCCTACCCATCTGTCGTTCCTGCGTCCGGTCCACTTGTAGCATTTCGATATCCTCTGCAGCTGTCCACTTCTTGGTTCCTAATATGGGAAGAAAAACAAAAATACTCTTCTGGGAATTCTCCCTTCCGAGCATGGTAAGAATCCTATCCCGTCCCCTCTGATGACTTACGAATTTCATTCCAGGTGTTACCATCATTATGGACTTGAAAAAAACAAACATTTTTCTGTCCTTTGCGAGTATTATGGACCAAACTTCACATATTTTTGACCACTAGGTGGCGCCAGGGATCTGTAGACTGACTTATCTTATTACAATACCATAAAAATTCCTTCAAAGTTTCCATGTACCTGGGAAACTCAAATTTTTATACCTTTCTTAGCATTACCATTATCCCCCTTTTTCTCATTTCCAATGATCTATGTATCAGTTGGGAAGGAGAAACAAAGGAATCCTGTTCTTAGTAACCTGTGGAGACAGAAAGAAATGTGAGTATACATAATACATTTATGTCACATAACGTCATCTTACCTAATCATATCTCCAAGGACACACGATGTTTAGAGATTTACCCATTTAGTATATTGGTGATGGCAATGTCCCTCTAAAGAACCTCTTTAAACACTTAAAAGCATTAGACATTTTGTACATAACCATCTTTGCTGGGTAACGGATCTGTATATCCACTACTGATGTTCTCTCTCTAAGAAAGAAAACTGATTTAGGCACATTATTGCCCCTACTGGCCAGCAAAGATTAATGCAACAAAATCACTAAACCACCATTTTGTTTTATCAGTCCCCCTGATCCTGGTGAATAAAACTACTACTCACTGGGGTTTATTTTATTTAACTCGGTTTTATGGGTATTTATGAACACAAACTTTAGAAATTTGTGTCTGTCATCAACAAGCACTAATATTCATGCCCTGGGTTTCTCCTTGACTCTAGTTTACCATGTCTACATACAATTGTGTTTTTTCCTACCTAGTCCTTATGTAATGATATAACAGTTCTGATGGCATTTATCAGATGCTGTGTAACCTTACATAAGTGGAAATTTCATGTCACATTTTTGAGTGGCATATACCACTGTGCATTAGGATCCACCTTTTTATCCCTAGGCAATAAAACACATTACCATTATCCAGGGGTTTCATTAATTCTAATGCTACATGTTGCCAAACACCTCCAAAATAATGACATGTAAAATTATCAAATCTATATTTTATCCCGCCCATTTCCAGAGTACAAACTCTGATGAAGGGGCTGCAATATATATTTGTAAGTTGTAACCACTAGGTAGTGTGTCTGTTACCAATATTATTGGTTCTTTACAATATACCATTATAAATTACCTGTATATACCTGGGTTTTTAAAATGAGTAGGGTTTTAAATACCACCTCTCTATTATCCCATATGTCCTCATATACAGTTTTAAAACAAATGCATATATATCTGAGACATTGCAAGGGCTAAATCAATTTTCATTTGTTGACATAACAGCAAGGACGTCTCCTTGCATACATTCAACTATCTCCAATGACAAAACCCAAATTTTACTTATTATTCCCTATTACTTATGTTACCAGGGCAATTAAGTGTTCAATGCTCTGAGTACATATAATACCTTATTTCTCAGAATTTATAATGTAATATTTTTTTTACCATCTAAAATCAAGTCTTTTGCAGCCATGTACATACCTACCTGTGGCCTGCTTTACTAAAAAACCTTGATTTAGACATACTACATCTGTGGCATCTTGAATAATATAAATATTCATATTTTACCTGCCGCGACCTGTGATACGGTCCACGTAATTACACCTAGCTTATCAATACATAACCTGATTATAAGCTTACTACTGGTGATCACTATACGTTTTAGCAGGGTTAAACACACAGGTTAAACATACCACACTTTGCGAGTTTCCAAAGTAATTAAAAAAATAAAATCCATATGTTCCATGTTATAGACTTGTGTGTTAATAATTTGTGTGAGTATCCCCCTGTCTACTGAGTGGAAATGCTGTTCTCAATCGTATAATGATTGGTAAATTCGTTTTGCAGATCTGGTTGCACCCAGCCAAAATCGCTAATAATGGCTTTACTGGGAATCCATTGCGCATGATCCGCTCATAATTTAAGTGTCGCCGTAGCCGTACCCACTAAACAACTGACAAAGGCGTGTTTCTACAGAAGTTACATATCGGAATGCCTCTATGGATTAACTATCCATATAACATAAAAATATTGTATCAACCCAAAGTAACTATCGGCGTATAATACAATTTGCGCCTTTTTCGCTATTTTCGTCACGTCGAATAATACGCACCCGTGACATCTCCGTTGTACTTTAGAGACATCTTTCTACACAATCTTCCAAACAATCACCTCCTACCACTACAATACAGGACAGGGTGTCCCAGCTTTCACGCTTATGCGTTTCTGCTAAGAATCCGTGAGCGCTACTCCCGTAATTCTTTTGTTTGACAGGGTTCTATATTACCCAGATATCACACACCCCTTGACAAAAACCGCCAAGTATCCAAAACTACCTCTCCAAACCTATTCTGTAGACAAGGTGTAATTATTATGTGATTAAAATGATCCCTAATTATCACATAACTTGCAAATTTGGTTATGCAAAAAGTCCTAATTAAAATATAAATTTCCACAGGAGAAGTTATAACTAAATTTGATTCTGGGGATTAAAAAAGGAAGAATTTTCTCCTGAGTATCTGTCCCCCCAGTCCACAGAATCAGATTTAAACTATAAATATAACCGCTAAGTAAACACAAGTCCTTCCAACTACACTGTATTATAAGTGAAGACAAAGCAATAGCCATCTTAGTACACCTAAAAATACAGAATTGTTCAACAGATACATACAACTCCCGTTATTAAACGTCTATTTGCCAACACATTATGAAAATTAAAAATTAAAAATCATAATCTAGATTCGCTGTAATTAATTATATATCTTTCAGGACACAGATGAAACAATGTTACTTGTCAAAACCGCTTTCTAGAAAAGGCGTACGGTAATATCACACAAATATTACCACCTTCGTTCCCGCCCCTCTATCAAACAAAAAAAAAAAGTTTACAATATAACAGTAATTTCACCCCTATATCTTCACGAAAATTATAAAAAAAAACACAGTTCGGGCTGGCGCTCGCCATTGGGAAAGTATTTTCCTTTTCTCCTTTTTGGGTTACAATCTCCTTAATATACTGGCAAATATATGTATGACCATTTAATACCGTTAACAACTCCTCGCAAAAGGTATTTCTGAATTAACCCATGAAATATCATTTTTATATTTCTTTATATCGACAAGTTTCAAGAATAATCACGACAAGATATAGGATTTGTTTAAAGTGTGTTGTATTATATTATAGAACAATAAACAGCGTAACAATATTGTACACACAATATAGCTTTAGTGCAATATATATCATACTTATTGCCTGTAATATAGATATATATGTAATTGTGTGTATTTTGACTAACTATTGTCTAAAGGTGTGTGTGTGTGTGCATTGTGTAGTGAAGGGGGAGGGGAGAATCCATACAGACCACAAACATACCTCACTTAAAGTCTAGCGGCCATTTTCAAGCACATGGTTTCAACCAGTTCAAACTACTACACTTTCTATGCATAAACCAACATAACCTGCACTTTCTATGCATATCTAACAATCTGATCACTTAACCACAATCTGATCACTTCCTAATCCATCACTTTCTATGCAATGTAGTCACCATCCAAAATGGCTGACTTGCCATGCTTGTAGGCCCACAAGGCCTACTAAACAATTACAGTTACTAAACAATGTGAACTCAGTACAGACCCATTACTCATTACAAGCAGTATTTAGCCAATCCACCACAAATAGCTCTATAATCAGCAGTAAACGCACAATGTCCACTGGCCAATTTTAACACCTGATATTTCACACATAGCACAAACGTCTCCATTCCCAAAGCCTAACAAATCGATCCAAACACAAATGCTATCATTTATCCCAACCAGGATCCAGACTATGTATAGTACAGCACTCCACAAGTCACAGCACAGCATTAACTATGTATAAACACAAATGCTTTCATTTATCCCAACCAGGCATGCATTTATGTAACTCTGTCCATATAACTCTGTCCATATCAATCCAATCAATTCAAACTTTCATTCTCACTTAAACTTTCATATCACTTACAACAAATAATCATTCAATCTTATGTCCTCCATTCAACAACACATTATAACATGCTCACACTCACCTTTCATGTCATGCACACTCCATACTAGTCAGGGCCTAAGTAGGCCTGTTCACCTAGGAGCTACATTACCTATCAGTCCGAAATCCAGCATGGAGTGAAAGTGTCCAGGCTAATTTCTTTGTCTACTAAACACCTCTTGTGGGCGCAGTCTGGAAGCTGGCTATAGGCTTTCATTTGCTAATTACAGACAAAATGCTGAAAACCTGTTTAAGTATTTAGTTACCACCCACAATCACAGGTGGGGGGCAGAATGGCTAATTTTGTGCAAAGCTAGTGTGCTAATTCAACTGTGACTGAATCTCTGTTATATATTATAAAATTAAGCATAAATAATATATTATTTATGCACTCTTTATCACATCATCATCCTCATTATCATTTATTTATATAGTGTCACTAATAGCGCAGCGCTGTACAGAGAACCCATTCACATCAGTCCCTACCCTATTGGAGCTTACAGTCTAAATTCCCTAATATAGACACACACTCACACACAGACAGAGAGGGAGAGACTAGGGTCAATTTTGATAGCAGCCAATTAACCTAACAGTATGTTTTTTGGAGTGTGGGAGGAAACCACAGCACCCGGAGGAAACCCACGCAAACACAGGGAGAACATACAAACTTCACACAGATAAGGCCATTGTTGATATAAGTACTGGCTCTGCTTACCATTGTCCAGTCTAGTACATAACTGTATTAATGCTGTGAAATATTATTACTTTGAATGCCTTAAATATGCAAGAGCGCATTTGGGTAAGTTTATGCTAATAAAAGATATATGCACTTTTCTTGCCTACCCATACTATTTAATAACCACCAAAAATTAAGCAATATGTAAGCACTGCTTCCAGTTGAAATCAGTCTGTCTGTCTATCTATCTTTCTATCTATCTATCTTTCTATCTTTCTATCTATCTATCGGTCTGTCTATCTTTAAAACTGAAAGACATCCATTAAACATACACAATGACAGCATATTTAGTGTGTAATTGATGCTAAAACACAATTCTCACTCTCCTAATATAGCTGATTTTTGACAATGAACTGCATTTTTCATGTGAAGCATTTGATGTCATAAAGATGTAAACCTCACAAAGCAATTCTGTCACTGGTCAGTTTGCTTGACAGACATCTGACTTTAAGGTACTAGCCAATGGAAACATGGTGACATGTAAATATGAAAGCACATTAGGACAAAATATGCAATAAGATAGAGGCAAAGGGAGATGGCTGCTGGGAATGTATTTCATTTATCCCAGAAAATCTTTAAATCTAAGTATTAATACTACGTTGATGTACTTTTGAAATTGGAGAGCTACTTTTTACTAAAAGTACATCTCCCTTATATAATTAAGTATAATGCAGACCTGCTCAAAAACTTAGTATAATTAAAGAAGTCTTATGCCATAAATGATGATGATGAGAGCTGCTTATGTGAATGTCTATAGTGGTTTTCTCTACCAGTGTCACTGTATTAGACAACTGTTATCAAACTTAGCAATAATGATGCATTAATCTGCCAATCAAGTGTGAAAGCTGGCTATGTGTATAGGCATAGTAAACACATATCATCATCATCCTCATTATCATTTATTTATATAGTGTCACTAATAGCGCAGCGCTGTACAGAGAACCCATTCACATCAGTCCCTACCCTATTGGAGCTTACAGTCTAAATTCCCTAATATAGACACACACTCACACACAGACAGAGAGGGAGAGACTAGGGTCAATTTTGATAGCAGCCAATTAACCTAACAGTATGTTTTTTGGAGTGTGGGAGGAAACCCACGCAAACACAGGGAGAACATACAAACTTCACACAGATAAGGCCATTGTTGATATAAGTACTGGCTCTGCTTACCATTGTCCAGTCTAGTACATAACTGTATTAATGCTGTGAAATATTATTACTTTGAATGCCTTAAATATGCAAGAGCGCATTTGGGTAAGTTTATGCTAATAAAAGATATATGCACTTTTCTTGCCTACCCATACTATTTAATAACCACCAAAAATTAAGCAATATGTAAGCACTGCTTCCAGTTGAAATCAGTCTGTCTGTCTGTCTGTCTGTCTGTCTATCTATCTATCTATCTATCCGTCTGTCTATCTTTAAAACTGAAAGACATCCATTAAACATACACAATGACAGCATATTTAGTGTGTAATTGATGCTAAAACACAATTCTCACTCTCCTAATATAGCTGATTTTTGACAATGAACTGCATTTTTCATGTGAAGCATTTGATGTCATAAAGATGTAAACCTCACAAAGCAATAAAATGTTCAGTGCTAATACCTTTTATCTTTGCACTTATACCTTAATGATTAAACACTTAATACCTCTTATCTAAAATAACGACACGGACACAAGATATAAGTTTGGCAAAAAAGGGGCGTATTTATTTTTGTGGAAGAATTTTATTTTAAAACTCTGAATGGCGACGAGAGCGAAGCAGTCAGCTAACGACTAAACTTTAAACCAATCCAGCGTAAGGTGAAGCAATACCGCTGTCCCAAGACTTTACGGATCCCAAGTCTTTACGATTGGTCGGTACTAAACTTGGCGTCATCGTGACTGCCCCCTTCTGGACTCACATTGTCATATACGACCGTATATCCTCCGCCCCAGAGGCCAAGAGTCAGGTTACTGCAAAAGGGGCAGTGACGTGCGGCCAATTAAACGGTAGCACCTTCGATCAGCCGCTGACTGCATTGCTCTCCTACCCGCAGCGCCTTGACCTAAGACAAGGCCTGAATTTAGTATAACCAGCTTATGCCGGGCGGGAGGGAGGTATCTGGCATCCAGGACAAGAGAGAGCCAGCCCCCATCTCCCATGTAATTTATGCCCTCCTGTGAAACCACTCCCCCAGGAGTGATAGGCTGGCTGACACCAAATGTTTAACTCCTAATGCAGTGCTGATGAAATATAGCACAAAATTTTAATTGCCCTCAGCTTAGGGCTTCACTTAAACTAAAATGTTCAGTGCTAATACCTTTTATCTTTGCACTTATACCTTAATGATTAAACACTTAATACCTCTTATCTAAAATAACGACACGGACACAAGATATAAGTTTGGCAAAAAAGGGGCGTATTTATTTTTGTGGAAGAATTTTATTTTAAAACTCTGAATGGCGACGAGAGCGAAGCAGTCAGCTAACGACTAAACTTTAAACCAATCCAGCGTAAGGTGAAGCAATACCGCTGTCCCAAGACTTTACGGATCCCAAGTCTTTACGATTGGTCGGTACTAAACTTGGCGTCATCGTGACTGCCCCCTTCTGGACTCACATTGTCATATACGACCGTATATCCTCCGCCCCAGAGGCCAAGAGTCAGGTTACTGCAAAAGGGGCAGTGACGTGCGGCCAATTAAACGGTAGCACCTTCGATCAGCCGCTGACTGCATTGCTCTCCTACCCACAGCCAGGACCCTTTAACGGGAACCTGGCCCGCCACACAGAGAAAGAACTAAGGGACCTAAAAACCTATAAAGATGAATAATGAACCACTCCATGCCCTCATCTGTGAGGTGCACCCCGTCTGTACGGAAAAAATGAGTGTGCCTCACCGTAATCCATGGGTGAGCAATAGCAAACCCACCTAAAGCTTCGACCACTTTACTTGCGGCCTTATTGACCTTCCGAATTATGGTCTTCATAACGGGAGGGGCGATGGGCATTCTCCAAGCAAGGCGGGGGATAATGTGGGACCAACCTATCCTAATCCCAGGCCATCTAGCATGTAACGCTCTCAAATCCTCTCTTATACCTATAATTAAATCCAAGGATTTGACATGGCCTAGATCATTACCGCCTGCATGAACCAATAGAATGTCAGGGGGGCCAAATTGATTGATTTCGTTGTCCAAAAGTGGCATGATAGCATGCCATAACAATCCCCTCCTTCCAACCCATCTGAATGTTATAGGGTTGGTAAATAGGGACCAGTCGTAGGCCATATGATGTTTCTCGGCCCAATATACATATGAGTGGCCTATGACCCATACGTTAATCTTCTGCAGACCTAAGACCAAAAAATATAATTGGTTAGGGCCATAAAATTAATTTGCTCATTCGAACCAAACATATATATCTGCTGGTGTGAATCAACCTCTGCACTCCACAGAAGGTCATGACAAGCTATCCTGAAGCTTAACACCCATTGGTCCATGAGCAACTAATTAACAAACTTTTTCTCATAACAGAGAAAACCGGAGGTATCTTAAAACCAAGCAGGTCTGGATGTAAATTTAAAGAGACCACTTTAACCTTATAACATATTAAAAAATGGAGAAACAACCAAGCGGGTTCCGGTGCAACTAACGAACCGCTTTAACATAAATTCGTATACCAAGCCGGTCTAAATGAACTATGACACGGCTTAAAACTCCATAAACTGCAGTGTATGCATACTAAATATTGAAGGTCAACTACCAAGCAGGTCAATGTGCACCATAAGACTGCTTTATCCTCCAAAGCTGCAGCACATAAATATGAGTATAAAAGGTTTATTTAAAAACACAGGTCTACATGTTACTGCCAGACCGCTTTAGCCTCCGTCCACTGACGTATGTCATACCTTTTATATCTAAAGTACAAACTATCGGGGTGTTTATCCAAGCAGGTCCAATAAACTGTGGGACCGCTTTCTCCCCTGAAGTGACATACGACAGCTAAAAACTATAACATGCAGGATAATGTTGACCAAGCAGTTCCCATGGCTGTGGATCCGCTTTACCTTACCGATCCCTGTATGTTAAGAATACATCCGCCAGCGCGATCCCATCACAATAGCCGCTTCACCAAAGACTGACCAACTTGCATGCTGTTCAAAACTTACCAAGTGTAAACGCCTAAGCGCACACTTTACGCATTGCCACCAGCTTAAAATATTATTGTGCCTACTTCCCTGACTACAATCAGCCGTACAAGCCGACATAATATATGAATACCTGTAGTAGTACAGTGAACCATGATGGGAAGGGGTAGGCAGCAATAACCAAGGTGAAGGACAAAAAACCTGCAAACCCTGGAGGCCCATAGCCAATCAGACCTTGATCCAGTGAAAACAGGGAAAAAATCCCCTCACGCCCTCGCTAAAAGCGACAAGCAGCAGAGCCCAAGGTTATCGCCATGGTGGGGCAGTATTTACCTTATGCTAGGGTTGTGGGCGTATATATGACTTATAAGCTCCTGACTTCCAGCGGCCTATTGCCTGTATAACCGAGGGCGACTCGCCTCTTTCTGCTGCGGCAGTAGCCGCCCCGATTCTAAATGAATGGGTACCATAGAGCGATGGGTCTAAACCCACATGCCCCAACGCACGTTTAAATACTGCATTAAATTGGAATTTGGAAAGGGGTGAACCATCTGCATGTATCAGCCACATCTTCCCTTCTTTTGGGCGAACTATTGAAAATTTTGAGCACCAAGCCACCGGGCATATACCCGTA
>NW_027445979.1:0-124116 GCF_038048845.1 Mixophyes fleayi
TATCATGAATCGAATCATGAATCATGAATTGAATCATGAATCATGAATCATGAATTGAATCATTAATCATGAATCATGAATCATGAATTGAATCATGAATCATGAATTAAATCATGAATCATGAATCATGAATCATGAATCATGAATCGAATCATGAATCATGAATCGAATCATGAATCATTAATCATGAATCATAAATCATTAATCATTAATCATGAATTAAATCATGAATCATGAATCATGAATTGAATCATGAATCATGAATCATTAATTGAATCATGAATCATGAATCAAATCATAAATTATGAATCATGAATCATGAATCATGAATCATGAATTGAATCATGAATCATGCATCAAATCATGAATCATGAATCATGAATTATGAATCATGAATTGAATCATGAATCATGAATTATGAATCATGAATTGAATCATGAATTATGAATCATGAATCACGAATCATGAATTGAATCATAAATTATGAATCATGAATCGAATCATGAATCATGAATCATGAATCATGAATCATGAATCATGAATTGAATCATGAATCATGAATTATGCATCATGAATTGAATCATGATTCATGAATCATGAATTGAATCATGAATCTTGAATCATGAATCATGAAATAAATCATGAATCATGTATTGAATCATGAATCATGAATCATGAATTGAATCATGAATCATGAATCATGAATCAATACATGAAACATGAATTGAATCATGAATCATGAATCATGAATTGAATCATGAATCATGAATCATGAATTGAATCATGAATCATGAATTGAATCTTGAATCATGAATCATGAATCATGAATCATGAATTGAATCATGAATCATGAATCATGAATCATGAATCATTAATTGAATCATGAATCATGAATCAAATCATAAATTATGAATCATGAATCATGAATCATGAATCATGAATTGAATCATGAATCATGCATCAAATCATGAATCATGAATCATGAATTATGAATCATGAATTGAATCATGAATCATGAATTATGAATCATGAATTGAATCATTAATTATGAATCATGAATCATGAATCTTGAATTGAATCATAAATTATGAATCATGAATCGAATCATGAATCATGAATCATGAATCATGAATCATGAATCATGAATTGAATCATGAATCATGAATTATGCATCATGAATTGAATCATGATTCATGAATCATGAATTGAATCATGAATCTTGAATCATGAATCATGAAATGAATCATGAATCATGTATTGAATCATGAATCATGAATCATGAATTGAATCATGAATCATGAATCATGAATCGATACATGAAACATGAATTGAATCATGAATCATGAATTGAATCATGAATCATGAATCATGAATTGAATCATGAATCATGAATTGAATCTTGAATCATGAATCATGAATCATGAATTGAATCATGGATCATGAATCATGAATCTTGAATCTTGAATCATGAATCATGAATCATGAATCATGAATTGAATCATGAATCATGAATCATGAATTGAATCATGAATCATGAATCATGAATTGAATCATGAATCATGAATCGAATCATGAATCATGAATCATGAATCATGAATTGAATCATGAATCATGAATCGAATCATGAATCATGAATTGAATCATGAATTGAATCATAAATCATGAATAGAATCATGAATCATGAATTGAATCATGAATCATGAATTGAATCATGAATCATGAATTGAATCATGAATCATGAATCATACATTGAATCATGAATCATGAATTGAATCATGGATCATGAATCATGAATCATGAATTGAATCATGAATCATTAATCATGAATCATGAATCATGAATCATGAATTGAATCATAAATCATGAATCATGAATCAAATCATGAATCATGAATCATGAATCATGAATCATGAATTGAGTCATGAATCATGAATCATGAATCGAATCATGAATCATGAATTATGAATTGAATCATAAATCATGAATCATGAATCATGAATCATGAATTGAATCATGAATCATGAATCAAATCATTAATCAAGAATCATTAATCATGAATTGAATCATGAATCATGAATCATGAATCATGAATCATGAATCATGAATCGAATCATGAATCATTAATGATGAATCATGAATCATGAATCAAATCATGAATCATGAATCATGAATCATGAATTGAATTATGAATCATGAGTTAAATCATGAATCACGAATCATGAATTAAATCATGAATCATGAATCATAAATCGAATCATGAATCATGAATTGAATCAGGATTCGAATCATGAATCATGAATCATTAATTGAATCATAAATCATGAATCATGAATCATGAATCATGAATTGAATCATTAATCATGAATTAAATCATGAATCATGAATCATGAATTGAATCATGAATCATGAATGATTAATTGAATCATGAATCATGAATCGAATCATAAATCATGAATCATGAATCATGAATCATGAATCATGAATTATGAATCATGAATTGAATCATGAATCATGAATTATGAATTGAATCATAATTCATGAATCAAGAATCGAATCATAAATCATGATTCATGAATCATAAATCATGAATTGAATCATGAATCATGAATCAAATCATGAATCATTAATCATGAATCATGAATCATGAATCGAATCATGAATCATGAATCATGAATTGAATCATGAATCATGAATCATGAATTGAATCATAAATCATGAATCATGAATCATGAATTGAGTCATGAATCATGAATCATGAATCGAATCATGAATAATGAATTATGAATTGAATCATAAATCATGAATCATGAATCATGAATCATGAATTGAATCATGAATCATGAATCAAATCATTAATCATGAATCATGAATCATGAATTGAATCATGAATCATGAATCATGAATTGAATCATGAATCATGAATCATGAATCATGAATCATGAATCATGAATCGAATCATGAATCATTAATCATGAATCATGAATCATGAATCAAATCATGAATCATGAATCATGAATCATGAATTGAATTATGAATCATGAGTTAAATCATGAATCACGAATCATGAATTAAATCATGAATCATGAATCATAAATCGAATCATGAATCATGAATTGAATCAGGATTCGAATCATGAATCATGAATCATTAATTGAATCATAAATCATGAATCATGAATCATGAATCATTAATTGAATCATGAATCATGAATCATGAATTAAATTATGAATCATGAATCATAATTCGAATCATAAATCATTAATCATGAATCATGAATCATGAATCATGAATCATTAATCATGAATTAAATCATGAATCATGAATCATGAATTGAATCATGAATCATGAATGATTAATTGAATCATGAATCATGAATCGAATCATAAATCATGAATCATGAATTATGAATCATGAATTGAATCATAAATCATGAATCAAATCATGAATCATGAATCATGAATTATGAATCATGAATTGAATCATAAAATCATGAATCATGAATCAAATCATAAATCATAATTCATGAATCATGAATTGAATCATGAATCATGAATCGAATCATGAATCATTAATCATGAATCGAATCATGAATCATGAATCATGAATTAAATCATGAATCATGAATCGAATCATGAATCATGAATCATGAATTGAATCATGAATCATTAATCATGAATTGAATCATGAATCATAAATCATTAATTGAATCATGAATCATGCATTGAATCATAAATCATGAATCATGAATCATGAATTGAATCATGAATCATGAATCAAATCATGAATCATGAATCATGAATTATGAATCATGAATTGAATCATGAATCATGAATCATGAATCATGAATCATGAATTGAATCATAAATCATGAATCATGAATCATGAATTGAATCATAAATCATGAATCATGAATTGAATCATGAATAATGAATCATGAATCGAATCATGAATCATGAATTGAATCATGAGTCATGAATTGAATCATTAATCATGAATCATGAATCATGAATCATGAATCATGAATTGAATCATGAATCATGAATTGAATCTTGAATCATGAATCATGAATCATGAATTGAATCATGAATCATGAATTGAATCATGAATCATGAATTGAATCATGAATCCTGAATTCAATCATGAATTGAATCATAAATCATGAATAGAATCATGAATAATGAATTGAATGATGAATCATGAATCATGAATTGAATGATGAATCATGAATTGAATCAGGAATCGAATCATGAATTGAATCATGAATCATGAATTGAATCATGAATCATGATTCATAAATCGAATCATGAATCATGAATTGAATCATGAATCGAATCATGAATTGAGTCATGAATCATTATTTAAATCATGAATCATTAATTGAATCATGAATCATGAATCATACATTGAATCATGAATCGTGAATCATGAATCGAATCATGAATTGAGTCATGAATCATTATTTAAATCATGAATCATTAATTGAATCATGAATCATGAATCATACATTGAATCATGAATCGTGAATCATACATTGAATCATGAATCGAATCATGAATTGAATCATGAATCATGAATAATGAATCATGAATTGAATCATGAATCATGAATTGAATCATGAATCATGAATCATAAATTGAATCATGAATCATGAATCAAATCATGAATCATGAATTAAATTATGAATAATGAATCATGAATTGAATCATGAATTGAATCATGAATCATAAATCATGAATCATGAATTGAATCTTGAATCATGAATCAAATCATTAATCATGAATAATGAATCATGAATTAAATCATGAATCATGAATTAAATCATGAATCATGAATCATGAATCATGAATCATGAATCGAATCATGAATCATGAATCGAATCATGAATCATTAATCATGAATTATGAATCATTAATCATTAATCATGAATTAAATCATGAATCATGAATCATGAATTGAATCATGAATCATGAATCATTAATTGAATCATGAATCATGAATCAAATCATAAATTATGAATCATGAATCATGAATCATGAATCATGATTGAATCATGAATCATGCATCAAATCATGAATCATGAATTATGAATCATGAATTGAATCATGAATCATGAATGATTAATTGAATCATGAATCATGAATCGAATCATAAATCATGAATCATGAATCATGAATCATGAATTGAATCATAAATCATGAATCAAATCATGAATCATGAATCATGAATTATGAATCATGAATTGAATCATAAATCATGAATCATGAATCAAATCATAAATCATAATTCATGAATCATAAATTGAATCATGAATCATGAATCGAATCATGAATCATTAATCATGAATCATGAATCATGAATCGAATCATGAATCATGAATCATGAATTAAATCATGAATCATGAATCGAATCATGAATCATGAATCATGAATTGAATCATGAATCATTAATCATGAATTGAATCATGAATCATGAATCATTAATTGAATCATGAATCATGAATTGAATCATAAATCATGAATCATGAATCATGAATTGAATCATGAATCATGAATCAAATCATGAATCATGAATCATGAATTATGAATCATGAATTGAATCATGAATCATGAATCATGAATCATGAATCATGAATTGAATCATAAATCATGAATCATGAATCATGAATTGAATCATAAATCATGAATCATGAATTGAATCATGAATAATGAATCATGAATCGAATCATGAATCATGAATTGAATCATGAATCATGAATTGAATCTTGAATCATGAATCATGAATCATGAATTGAATCATGAATCATGAATTGAATCATGAATCATGAATTGAATCATGAATCCTGAATTCAATCATGAATTGAATCATAAATCATGAATAGAATCATGAATAATGAATTGAATGATGAATCATGAATCATGAATTGAATGATGAATCATGAATTGAATCAGGAATCGAATCATGAATTGAATCATGAATCATGAATTGAATCATGAATCATGAATTGAATCATGAATCATGATTCATAAATCGAATCATGAATCATGAATTGAATCATGAATCGAATCATGAATTGAGTCATGAATCATTATTTAAATCATGAATCATTAATTGAATCATGAATCATGAATCATACATTGAATCATGAATCGTGAATCATGAATCGAATCATGAATTGAGTCATGAATCATTATTTAAATCATGAATCATTAATTGAATCATGAATCATGAATCATACATTGAATCATGAAGCGTGAATCATACATTGAATCATGAATCGAATCATGAATTGAATCATGAATCATGAATAATGAATCATGAATTGAATCATGAATCATGAATTGAATCATGAATCATGAATCATAAATTGAATCATGAATCATGAATCAAATCATGAATCATGAATTAAATTATGAATAATGAATCATGAATTGAATCATGAATTGAATCATGAATCATAAATCATGAATCATGAATTGAATCATGATTCATGAATTAAATCATGAATCATGAATCATGAATCATGAATCATGAATCGAATCATGAATCATGAATCGAATCATGAATCATTAATCATGAATCATGAATCATTAATCATTAATCATGAATTAAATCATAAATCATGAATCATGAATTGAATCATGAATCATGAATCATTAATTGAATCATGAATCATGAATCAAATCATAAATTATGAATCATGAATCATGAATCATGATTGAATCATGAATCATGCATCAAATCATGAATCATGAATTATGAATCATGAATTGAATCATGAATCATGAATTATGAATCATGATTTGAATCATGAATTATGAATCATGAATCATGAATTGAATCATAAATTATGAATCATGAATCGAATCATGAATCATGAATCATGTATCATGAATCATGAATTGAATCATGAATCATGAATTATGCATCATGAATTGAATCATGATTCATGAATCATGAATTGAATCATGAATCTTGAATCATGAATCGATACATGAAACATGAATTGAATCATGAATCATGAATCATGAATTGAATGATGAATCATGAATTGAATCAGGAATCGAATCATGAATTGAATCATGAATCATGAATTGAATCATGAATCATGAATTGAATCATGAATCATGATTCATAAATCGAATCATGAATCATGAATTGAATCATGAATCGAATCATGAATTGAGTCATGAATCATTATTTAAATCATGAATCATTAATTGAATCATGAATCATGAATCATACATTGAATCATGAATCGTGAATCATGAATCGAATCATGAATTGAGTCATGAATCATTATTTAAATCATGAATCATTAATTGAATCATGAATCATGAATCATACATTGAATCATTAAGCGTGAATCATGAATCGAATCATGAATTGAATCATGAATCATGAATAATGAATCATGAATTGAATCATGAATCATGAATTGAATCATGAATCATGAATCATAAATTGAATCATGAATCATGAATCAAATCATGAATCATTAATTAAATTATGAATAATGAATCATGAATTGAATCATGAATTGAATCATGAATCATAAATCATGAATCATGAATTGAATCTTGAATCATGAATCAAATCATTAATCATGAATAATGAATCATGAATTGAATCATGATTCATGAATTAAATCATGAATCATGAATCATGAATCATGAATCATGAATCGAATCATGAATCATGAATCGAATCATGAATCATTAATCATGAATCATGAATCATTAATCATTAATCATGAATTAAATCATGAATCATGAATCATGAATTGAATCATGAATCATGAATCAATAATTGAATCATGAATCATGAATCAAATCATAAATTATGAATCATGAATCATGAATCATGAATCATGATTGAATCATGAATCATGCATCAAATCATGAATCATGAATTATGAATCATGAATTGAATCATGAATCATGAATTATGAATCATGATTTGAATCATGAATTATGAATCATGAATCATGAATCATGAATTGAATCATAAATTATGAATCATGAATCGAATCATGAATCATGAATCATGAATCATGAATCATGAATTGAATCATGAATCATGAATTATGCATCATGAATTGAATCATGATTCATGAATCATGAATTGAATCATGAATCTTGAATCATGAATCGATACATGAAACATGAATTGAATCATGAATCATGAATCATGAATTGAATCATGAATCATGAATCATGAATTGAATCATGAATCATGAATTGAATCTTGAATCATGAATAATGAATCATGAATCATGAATTGAATCATGAATCATGAATCATGAATTGAATCATGAATCATGAATCATGAATTGAATCATGAATCATGAATCGAATCATGAATCATGAATTGAATCATGAATTGAATCATAAATCATGAATAGAATCATGAATCATGAATTGAATCATGAATCATGAATTGAATCATGAATCATGAATTGAATCATGAATCATGAATCATACATTGAATCATGAATCATGAATTGAATCATGAATCATGAATCATGAATTGAATCATGAATCATTAATCATGAATCATGAATCATGAATCATGAATTGAATCATAAATCATAAATCATGAATCAAATCATGAATCATGAATCATGAATCATGAATCATGAATTGAGTCATGAATCATGAATCATGAATCGAATCATGAATCATGAATTATGAATTGAATCATAAATCATGAATCATGAATCATGAATCATGAATTGAATCATGAATCATGAATCAAATCATTAATCAAGAATCATGAATCATGAATTGAATCATGAATCATGAATCATGAATTGAATCATGAATCATGAATCATGAATCATGAATCATGAATCGAATCATGAATCATGAATCGAATCATGAATCATTAATCATGAATCATGAATCATTAATCATTAATCATGAATTAAATCATGAATCATGAATCATGAATTGAATCATGAATCATGAATCAATAATTGAATCATGAATCATGAATCAAATCATAAATTATGAATCATGAATCATGAATCATGAATCATGATTGAATCATGAATCATGCATCAAATCATGAATCATGAATTATGAATCATGAATTGAATCATGAATCATGAATTATGAATCATGATTTGAATCATGAATTATGAATCATGAACCATGAATCATGAATTGAATCATAAATTATGAATCATGAATCGAATCATGAATCATGAATCATGAATCATGAATCATGAATTGAATCATGAATCATGAATTATGCATCATGAATTGAATCATGATTCATGAATCATGAATTGAATCATGAATCTTGAATCATGAATCGATACATGAAACATGAATTGAATCATGAATCATGAATCATGAATTGAATCATGAATCATGAATCATGAATTGAATCATGAATCATGAATTGAATCTTGAATCATGAATAATGAATCATGAATCATGAATTGAATCATGAATCATGAATCATGAATTGAATCATGAATCATGAATCATGAATTGAATCATGAATCATGAATCGAATCATGAATCATGAATTGAATCATGAATTGAATCATAAATCATGAATAGAATCATGAATCATGAATTGAATCATGAATCATGAATTGAATCATGAATCATGAATTGAATCATGAATCATGAATCATACATTGAATCATGAATCATGAATTGAATCATGAATCATGAATCATGAATCATGAATTGAATCATGAATCATTAATCATGAATCATGAATCATGAATCATGAATTGAATCATAAATCATAAATCATGAATCAAATCATGAATCATGAATCATGAATCATGAATCATGAATTGAGTCATGAATCATGAATCATGAATCGAATCATGAATCATGAATTATGAATTGAATCATAAATCATGAATCATGAATCATGAATCATGAATTGAATCATGAATCATGAATCAAATCATTAATCAAGAATCATGAATCATGAATTGAATCATGAATCATGAATCATGAATTGAATCATGAATCATGAATCATGAATCATGAATCATGAATCATGAATCATGAATCGAATCATGAATCATTAATGATGAATCATGAATCATGAATCAAATCATGAATCATGAATCACGAATCATGAATTGAATTATGAATCATGAGTTAAATCATGAATCACGAATCATGAATTAAATCATGAATCATGAATCATAAATCGAATCATGAATCATGAATTGAATCAGGATTCGAATCATGAATCATGAATCATTAATTGAATCATAAATCATGAATCATGAATCATGAATTGAATCATTAATCATAAATTAAATCATGAATCATGAATCATGAATTGAATCATGAATCATGAATGATTAATTGAATCATGAATCATGAATCGAATCATAAATCATGAATCATGAATCATGAATTATGAATCATGAATTGAATCATGAATCATGAATCATGAATTGAATCATAATTCATGAATCATGAATCGAATCATAAATCATGATTCATGAATCATAAATCATGAATTGAATCATGAATCATGATTCAAATCATGAATCATTAATCATGAATCATGAATCATGAATCGAATCATGAATCATGAATCATGAATTGAATCATGAATCATGAATCATGAATTGAATCATAAATCATGAATCATGAATCATGAATTGAGTCATGAATCATGAATCATGAATCGAATCATGAATAATGAATTATGAATTGAATCATAAATCATGAATCATGAATCATGAATCATGAATTGAATCATGAATCAAATCATTAATCATGAATCATGAATCATGAATTGAATCATGAATCATGAATCATGAATTGAATCATGAATCATGAATCATGAATCATGAATCATGAATCAAATCATGAATCATTAATCATGAATCATGAATCATGAATCAAATCATGAATCATGAATCATGAATCATGAATCATGAATTGAATTATGAATCATGAGTTAAATCATGAATCACGAATCATGAATTAAATCATGAATCATGAATCATAAATCGAATCATGAATCATGAATTGAATCAGGATTCGAATCATGAATCATGAATCATTAATTGAATCATAAATCATGAATCATGAATCATTAATTGAATCATGAATCATGAATCATGAATTAAATTATGAATCATGAATCATAATTCGAATCATAAATCATTAATCATGAATCATGAATCATGAATCATGAATCATTAATCATGAATTAAATCATGAATCATGAATCATGAATTGAATCATGAATCATGAATGATTAATTGAATCATGAATCATGAATCGAATCATAAATCATGAATCATGAATCATGAATCATGAATTGAATCATAAATCATGAATCAAATCATGAATCATGAATCATGAATTATGAATCATGAATTGAATCATAAATCATGAATCATGAATCAAATCATAAATCATAATTCATGAATCATGAATCATGAATTGAATCATGAATCATGAATCGAATCATGAATCATTAATCATGAATCATGAATCATGAATCGAATCATGAATCATGAATCATGAATTAAATCATGAATCATGAATCGAATCATGAATCATGAATCATGAATTGAATCATGAATCATTAATCATGAATTGAATCATGAATCATGAATCATTAATTGAATCATGAATCATGAATTGAATCATAAATCATGAATCATGAATCATGAATTGAATCATGAATCATGAATCAAATCATGAATCATGAATCATGAATTATGAATCATGAATTGAATCATGAATCATGAATCATGAATCATGAATCATAAATCATTAATCATGAATTAAATCATGAATCATGAATCATGAATTGAATCATGAATCATGAATGATTAATTGAATCATGAATCATGAATCGAATCATAAATCATGAATCATGAATCATGAATCATGAATCAAATCATGAATCATGAATCATGAATCATGAATCATGAATTGAATTATGAATCATGAGTTAAATCATGAATCACGAATCATGAATTAAATCATGAATCATGAATCATAAATCGAATCATGAATCATGAATTGAATCAGGATTCGAATCATGAATCATGAATCATTAATTGAATCATAAATCATGAATCATGAATCATGAATCATTAATTGAATCATGAATCATGAATCATGAATTAAATTATGAATCATGAATCATAATTCGAATCATAAATCATTAATCATGAATCATGAATCATGAATCATGAATCATTAATCATGAATTAAATCATGAATCATGAATCATGAATTGAATCATGAATCATGAATGATTAATTGAATCATGAATCATGAATCGAATCATAAATCATGAATCATGAATCATGAATCATGAATCATGAATTGAATCATGAATCATGAATCGAATCATGAATCATGAATCATTAATCATTAATCATGAATTAAATCATGAATCATGAATCATGAATTGAATCATGAATCATGAATCATGAATCATGAATCATTAATTGAATCATGAATCATGAATCGAATCATAAATCATGAATCATGAATCATGAATCATGAATTGAATCATGAATCATGAATCAAATCATGAATCATGAATCATGAATTATGAATCATGAATTGAATCATGAATCATGAATTATGAATCATGAATTGAATCATGAATCATGAATCATGAATCATGAATCATGAATTGAATCATAAATCATGAATCATGAATCATGAATCATGAATCATGAATTGAATCATAAATTATGAATCATGAATCATGAATCATGAATCATGAATTGAATCATGAATCATGAATTATGCATCATGAATTGAATCATGATTCATGAATCATGAATTGAATCATGAATCATGAATCATAAATCGAATCATGAATCATGAATTGAATCATGAATCTTGAATCATGAATCATGAATTGAATCATGAATCATGAAATGAATCATGAATCATGAATCATGAATTGAATCATAAATCATGATTCATGAATCATGAATTGAATCATGAATCATAATTCATGAATTGAATCATAAATCATGAATCATGAATCGAATCATAAATCATGAATCGAATCATGAATCATGAATCATTAATCATTAATCATGAATTAAATCATGAATCATGAATCATGAATTGAATCATGAATCATGAATCATTAATTGAATCATGAATCATGAATCGAATCATAAATCATGAATCATGAATCATGAATTGAATCATGAATCATGAATCATGAATTGAATCATGAATCATGAATCAAATCATGAATCATGAATCATGAATTATGAATCATGAATTGAATCATGAATCATGAATTATGAATCATGAATTGAATCATGAATCATGAATCATGAATCATGAATCATGAATTGAATCATAAATCATGAATCATGAATCATGAATCATGAATCATGAATTATGAATCATGAATTGAATCATGAATCATGAATTATGAATCATGAATTGAATCATGAATCATGAATCATGAATCATGAATTGAATCATAAATCATGAATCATGAATCATGAATCATGAATCATGAATTGAATCATAAATTATGAATCATGAATCATGAATCATGAATCATGAATTGAATCATGAATCATTAATTATGCATCATGAATTGAATCATGATTCATGAATCATGAATTGAATCATGAATCATGAATCATAAATCGAATGATGAATCATGAATCGAATCATGAATCTTGAATCATGAATCATGAATTTAATCATGAATCATGAATTGAATCATGAATCATGAATCATGAAGCATGAATTGAATCATAAATCATGATTCATGAATCATGAATCATGAATTGAATCATGAATCATGAATCATGAATCATGAATTGAATCATGAATCATGAATCATGAATCATGAATTGAATCATAAATCATGAATCATGAATCGAATCATAAATCATGATTCATGAATCATGAATCATGAATTGAATCATAATTCATGAATCATGAATCATGAATTGAATCATGAATCATGAATCATGAATCGAATCATGAATCATGAATCATAAATTAAATCATGAATCATGAATCATTAATCATGAATTAAATCATGAATCATGAATCGTGAATTGAATCATGAATCATGAATCATTAATTGAATCATGAATCATGAATTCAATCATAAATCATGAATCATGAATCGTGAATTGAATCATGAATCATGAATCAAATCATGAATCATGAATCATGAATCATGAATTGAATCATGAATCATGAATCAAATCATGAATCATGAATCATGAATTGAATCATAAATCATGAATCATGAATTGAATCATGAATCATGAATCATGAATCGAATCATGAATCATGAATTAAATCATGAATCATGAATCATGAATCATGAATCATGAATCGAATCATGAATCATGAAGCGAATCATGAATCATTAATCATGAATCATGAATCATTAATCATTAATCATGAATTAAATCATGAATCATGAATCATGAATTGAATCATGAATCATGAATCATTAATTGAATCATGAATCATGAATCAAATCATAAATTATGAATCATGAATCATGAATCATGAATCATGAATCATGAATTGAATCATGAATCATGCATCAAATCATGAATCATGAATTATGAATCATGAATTGAATCATGAATCATGAATTATGAATCATGAATTGAATCATGAATTATGAATCATGAATCATGAATTGAATCATAAATCATGATTCATGAATTAATGAATCATGAATTGAATCATGAATCTTGAATCATGAATCATGAATTGAATCATGAATCATGAATTGAATCATGAATCATGAAATGAATCATGAATCATGAATCATGAATCATGAATTGAATCATAAATCATGATTCATGAATCATGAATCATGAATTGAATCATGAATCTTGAATCATGAATCATGAATTGAATCATGAATCATGAATCATGAATTGAATCATAAATCATGAATCATGAATCGAATCATAAATCATGATTCATGAATCATGAATCATGAATCGAATCATGAATCATGAATCATTAATCATTAATCATGAATTAAATCATGAATCATGAATCATGAATTGAATCATGAATCATGAATCATTAATTGAATCATGAATCATGAATCGAATCATAAATCATGAAACATGAATCATGAATCATGAATCATGAATCATGAATTGAATCATGAATCATGAATCAAATCATGAATCATGAATCATGAATTATGAATCATGAATTGAATCATGAATCATGAATTATGAATCATGAATTGAATCATGAATCATGAATCATGAATCATGAAATGAATCATAAATCATGAATCATGAATCATGAATCATGAATCATGAATTATGAATCATGAATTGAATCATGAATCATGAATTATGAATCATGAATTGAATCATGAATCATGAATCATGAATCATGAATCATGAATTGAATCATAAATCATGAATCATGAATCATGAATCATGAATCATGAATTGAATCATAAATTATGAATCATGAATCATGAATCATGAATCATGAATTGAATCATGAATCATGAATTATGCATCATGAATTGAATCATGATTCATGAATCATGAATTGAATCATGAATCATGAATCATAAATCGATTTATGAATCATGAATTGAATCATGAATCTTGAATCATGAATCATGAATTTAATCATGAATCATGAATTGAATCATGAATCATGAATCATGAAGCATGAATTGAATCATAAATCATGATTCATGAATCATGAATCATGAATTGAATCATGAATCATGAATCATGAATCATGAATTGAATCATGAATCATGAATCATGAATCATGAATTGAATCATAAATCATGAATCATGAATCGAATCATAAATCATGATTCATGAATCATGAATCATGAATTGAATCATGAATCATGAATCATGAATTGAATCATGAATCATGAATCATGAATCGAATCATGAATCATGAATCATAAATTAAATCATGAATCATGAATCATTAATCATGAATTAAATCATGAATCATGAATCATGAATTGAATCATGAATCATGAATCATTAATTGAATCATGAATCATGAATCGAATCATAAATCATGAATCATGAATCATGAATCATGAATCATGAATTGAATCATGAATCATGAATCGAATCATGAATCATGAATCATTAATCATTAATCATGAATTAAATCATGAATCATGAATCATGAATTGAATCATGAATCATGAATCATTAATTGAATCATGAATCATGAATCGAATCATAAATCATGAATCATGAATCATGAATCATGAATCATGAATTGAATCATGAATCATGAATCAAATCATGAATCATGAATCATGAATTATGAATCATGAATTAAATCATGAATCATGAATTATGAATCATGAATTGAATCATGAATCATGAATCATGAATCATGAATCATGAATTGAATCATAAATCATGAATCATGAATCATGAATCATGAATCATGAATTGAATCATAAATTATGAATCATGATCCATGAATTATGAATCATGAATTGAATCATGAATCATGAATTATGCATCATGAATTGAATCATGATTCATGAATCATGAATTGAATCATGAATCATGAATCATAAATCGAATCATGAATCGTGAATTGAATCATGAATCTTGAATCATGAAGAATGAATTGAATCATGAATCATGAAATGAATCATGAATCATGAATCATGAATCATGAATTGAATCATAAATCATGATTCATGAATCATGAATCATGAATTGAATCATGAATCTTGAATCATGAATCATGAATTGAATCATGAATCATAATTCATGAATTGAATCATAAATCATGAATCATGAATCGAATCATAAATCATGATTCATGAATCATGAATCATGAATCGAATCATGAATCATGAATCATTAATCATTAATCATGAATTAAATCATGAATCATGAATCATGAATTGAATCATGAATCATGAATCATGAATTGAATCATGAATCATGAATCGAATCATAAATCATGAATCATGAATCATGAATCATGAATTGAATCATGAATCATGAATCAAATCATGAATCATGAATCATGAATTATGAATCATGAATTGAATCATGAATCATGAATTATGAATCATGAATTGAATCATGAATCATGAATCATGAATCATGAATCATGAATTGAATCATAAATCATGAATCATGAATCATGAATCATGAATCATGAATTATGAATCATGAATTGAATCATGAATCATGAATTATGAATCATGAATTGAATCATGAATCATGAATCATGAATCATGAATCATGAATTGAATCATAAATCATGAATCATGAATCATGAATCATGAATCATGAATTGAATCATAAATTATGAATCATGAATCATGAATCATGAATCATGAATTGAATCATGAATCATGAATTATGCATCATGAATTGAATCATGATTCATGAATCATGAATTGAATCATGAATCATGAATCATAAATCGAATGATGAATCATGAATCATTAATCATTAATCATGAATTAAATCATGAATCATGAATCATGAATTGAATCATGAATCATGAATCATTAATTGAATCATGAATCATGAATCGAATCATAAATCATGAATCATGAATCATGAATCATGAATTGAATCATGAATCATGAATCAAATCATGAATCACATGAATCATGAATTATGAATCATGAATTAAATCATGAATCATGAATTATGAATCATGAATTGAATCATGAATCATGAATCATGAATCATGAATCATGAATTGAATCATAAATCATGAATCATGAATCATGAATCATGAATCATGAATTGAATCATAAATTATGAATCATGATCCATGAATTATGAATCATGAATTGAATCATGAATCATGAATTATGCATCATGAATTGAATCATGATTCATGAATCATGAATTGAATCATGAATCATGAATCATAAATCGAATCATGAATCATGAATTGAATCATGAATCTTGAATCATGAAGAATGAATTGAATCATGAATCATGAAATGAATCATGAATCATGAATCATGAATCATGAATTGAATCATAAATCATGATTCATGAATCATGAATCATGAATTGAATCATGAATCTTGAATCATGAATCATGAATTGAATCATGAATCATAATTCATGAATTGAATCATAAATCATGAATCATGAATCGAATCATAAATCATGATTCATGAATCATGAATCATGAATCGAATCATGAATCATGAATCATTAATCATTAATCATGAATTAAATCATGAATCATGAATCATGAATTGAATCATGAATCATGAATCATGAATTGAATCATGAATCATGAATCGAATCATAAATCATGAATCATGAATCATGAATCATGAATTGAATCATGAATCATGAATCAAATCATGAATCATGAATCATGAATTATGAATCATGAATTGAATCATGAATCATGAATTATGAATCATGAATTGAATCATGAATCATGAATCATGAATCATGAATCATGAATTGAATCATAAATCATGAATCATGAATCATGAATCATGAATTATGAATCATGAATTGAATCATGAATCATGAATTATGAATCATGAATTGAATCATGAATCATGAATCATGAATCATGAATCATGAATTGAATCATAAATCATGAATCATGAATCATGAATCATGAATCATGAATTGAATCATAAATTATGAATCATGAATCATGAATCATGAATCATGAATTGAATCATGAATCATGAATTATGCATCATGAATTGAATCATGATTCATGAATCATGAATTGAATCATGAATCATGAATCATAAATCGAATGATGAATCATGAATCCAATCATGAATCTTGAATCATGAATCATGAATTTAATCATGAATCATGAATTGAATCATGAATCATGAATCATGAAGCATGAATTGAATCATAAATCATGATTCATGAATCATGAATCATGAATTGAATCATGAATCATGAATCATGAATCATGAATTGAATCATGAATCATGAATCATGAATCATGAATTGAATCATAAATCATGAATCATGAATCGAATCATAAATCATGATTCATGAATCATGAATCATGAATTGAATCATGAATCATGAATCATGAATCATGAATTGAATCATGAATCATGAATCATGAATCATGAATTGAATCATGAATCATGAATCGAATCATGAATCATGAATCATAAATTAAATCATGAATCATGAATCATTAATCATGAATTAAATCATGAATCATGAATCGTGAATTGAATCATGAATCATGAATCATTAATTGAATCATAAATCATGAATTGAATCATAAATCATGAATCATGAATCATGAATTGAATCATGAATCATGAATCAAATCATGAATCATGAATCATGAATCATGAATTGAATCATAAATCATGAATCATGAATTGAATCATGAATCATGAATCATGAATCGAATCATGAATCATGAATTGAATCATGAATCATGAATCATGAATTGAATCATTAATCATGAATCATGAATTGAATCATGAATCATGAATTAAATCATGAATCATGAATCATGAATCATGAATCATGAATCGAATCATGAATCATGAATCGAATCATGAATCATTAATCATGAATCATGAATCATTAATCATTAATCATGAATTAAATCATGAATCATGAATCATGAATTGAATCATGAATCATGAATCATTTATTGAATCATGAATCATGAATCAAATCATAAATTATGAATCATGAATCATGAATCATGAATCATGAATCATGAATCATGAATTGAATCATGAATCATGCATCAAATCATGAATCATGAATCATGAATTATGAATCATGAATTGAATCATGAATCATGAATTATGAATCATGAATTGAATCATGAATTATGAATCATGAATCATGAATTGAATCATAAATCATGATTCATGAATTAATGAATCATGAATTGAATCATAAATCTTGAATCATGAATCATGAATTGAATCATGAATCATGAATTGAATCATGAATCATGAAATGAATCATGAATCATGAATCATGAATCATGAATCATGAATCATGAATTGAATCATAAATCATGATTCATGAATCATGAATCATGAATTGAATCATGAATCTTGAATCATGAATCATGAATTGAATCATGAATCATGAATCATGAATTGAATCATAAATCATGAATCATGAATCGAATCATAAATCATGATTCATGAATCATGAATCATGAATCGAATCATGAATCATGAATCATTAATCATTAATCATGAATTAAATCATGAATCATGAATCATGAATTGAATTATGAATCATGAATCATTAATTGAATCATGAATCATGAATCGAATCATTAATCATGAATCATGAATCATGAATCATGAATCATTAATCATGAATTAAATCATGAATCATGAATCATGAATTGAATCATGAATCATGAATGATTAATTGAATCATGAATCATGAATCGAATCATAAATCATGAATCATGAATCATGAATCATGAATTGAATCATAAATCATGAATCAAATCATGAATCATGAATCATGAATTATGAATCATGAATTGAATCATAAATCATGAATCATGAATCAAATCATAAATCATAATTCATGAATCATGAATTGAATCATGAATCATGAATCGAATCATGAATCATTAATCATGAATCGAATCATGAATCATGAATCATGAATTAAATCATGAATCATGAATCGAATCATGAATCATGAATCATGAATTGAATCATGAATCATTAATCATGAATTGAATCATGAATCATGAATCATTAATTGAATCATGAATCATGAATTGAATCATAAATCATGAATCATGAATCATGAATTGAATCATGAATCATGAATCAAATCATGAATCATGAATCATGAATTATGAATCATGAATTGAATCATGAATCATGAATCATGAATCATGAATCATGAATTGAATCATAAATCATGAATCATGAATCATGAATTGAATCATAAATCATGAATCATGAATTGAATCATGAATAATGAATCATGAATCGAATCATGAATCATGAATTGAATCATGAGTCATGAATTGAATCATTAATCATGAATCATGAATCATAAATCATGAATCATGAATTGAATCATGAATCATGAATTGAATCTTGAATCATGAATCATGAATCATGAATTGAATCATGAATCATGAATTGAATCATGAATCATGAATTGAATCATGAATCCTGAATTCAATCATGAATTGAATCATAAATCATGAATAGAATCATGAATAATGAATTGAATGATGAATCATGAATCATGAATTGAATGATGAATCATGAATTGAATCAGGAATCGAATCATGAATTGAATCATGAATCATGAATTGAATCATGAATCATGATTCATAAATCGAATCATGAATCATGAATTGAATCATGAATCGAATCATGAATTGAGTCATGAATCATTATTTAAATCATGAATCATTAATTGAATCATGAATCATGAATCATACATTGAATCATGAATCGTGAATCATGAATCGAATCATGAATTGAGTCATGAATCATTATTTAAATCATGAATCATTAATTGAATCATGAATCATGAATCATACATTGAATCATGAATCTTGAATCATACATTGAATCATGAATCGAATCATGAATTGAATCATGAATCATGAATAATGAATCATGAATTGAATCATGAATCATGAATTGAATCATGAATCATGAATCATAAATTGAATCATGAATCATGAATCAAATCATGAATCATGAATTAAATTATGAATAATGAATCATGAATTGAATCATGAATTGAATCATGAATCATAAATCATGAATCATGAATTGAATCTTGAATCATGAATCAAATCATTAATCATGAATAATGAATCAAGAATTGAATCATGAATCATGAATTGAATCATGAATCATGAATCATACATTGAATCATGAATCATGAATTGAATCATGAATCATGAATCATGAATCATGAATTGAATCATGAATCATGAATCATGAATCATGAATTGAATCATAAATCATGAATCATGAATCGAATCATGAATCATGAATCATGAATCGAATCATGAATCATGAATCATGAATCATGAATCATGAATTGAGTCATGAATCATGAATCATGAATCGAATCATGAATCATGAATTATGAATTGAATCATAAATCATGAATCATGAATCATGAATCATGAATTGAATCGTGAATCATGAATCAAATCATTAATCATGAATCATGAATTGAATCATGAATCATGAATCATGAATTGAATCATGAATCATGAATCATAAATCATGAATCATGAATCATGAATCATGAATCATGAATTGAATCATGAATCATGAATGATTAATTGAATCATGAATCATGAAACGAATCATAAATCATGAATCATGAATCATGAATCATGAATCATGAATTGAATCATGAATCATGAATCAAATCATGAATCATGAATCATAAATTATGAATCATGAATTCAATCATGAATCATGAATCATGAATTGAATCATAAATCATGAATCATGAATCGAATCATAAATCATGATTCATGAATCATGAATCATGAATTGAATCATGAATCATGAATCAAATCATGAATCATTAATCATGAATCATGAATCGAATCATGAATCATGAATCATGAATTGAATCATGAATCATGAATCATGAATCATGAATTGAATCATAAATCATGAATCATGAATCATGAATCATGAATCATGAATTGAGTCATGAATCATGAATCGAATCATGAATCATGAATTATGAATTGAATCATAAATCATGAATCATGAATCATGAACTGAATCATGAATCATGAATCAAATCATTAATCATGAATCACGAATCATGAATTGAATCATGAATCATGAATCATGAATTGAATCATAATTCATGAATCATGAATCATGAATCATTAATCATGAATCATGAATTGAATCATGAATCATTAATCATGAATCATGAATCATGAATCAAATCATGAATCATGAATCATGAATCATGAATCATGAATCATGAATCATGAATCATGAATCATGAATCATGAATTGAATTATGAATCATGAGTTAAATCATGAATCACGAATCATGAATTAAATCATGAATCATGAATCATAAATCGAATCATGAATCATGAATTGAATCAGGATTCGAATCATGAATCATGAATCATTAATTGAATCATGAATCATGAATCATGAATCATAAATTGAATCATGAATCATGAATCATGAATTAAATTATGAATCATGAATCATGAATCATGAATCATTAATCATGAATCATGAATCATGAATCATGAATCATTAATCATGAATTAAATCATGAATCATGAATCATGAATTGAATCATGAATCATGAATGATTAATTGAATCATGAATCATGAATCGAATCATAAATCATGAATCATGAATCATGAATCATGAATTGAATCATGAATCATGAATCGAATCATGAATCATGAATCATGAATCATGAATTGAATCATGAATCATGAATCGAACCATGAATCATGAATCATGAATTAAATCATGAATCATGAATCATGAATCGAATCATGAATCATTAATCATGAATCATGAATCATGAATTGAATCATGAATCATTAATCATGAATTGAATCATGAATCATGAATCATTAATTGAATCATGAATCATGAATTGAATCATAAATCATGAATCATGAATTGAATCATGAATCATGGTTCATGAATCATGAATCATGAATCAAATCATGAATCATGAATCATGAATCATGAATCATGAATTGAATTATGAATCATGAGTTAAATCATGAATCATGAATCATAAATCAAATCATGAATCATGAATTGAATCAGGATTCGAATCATGAATCATGAATCATTAATTGAATCATGAATCATGAATCATGAATCATGAATCATGAATCATGAATTGAATCATGAATCATGAATCATGAATTAAATTATGAATCATGAATCATAATTCGAATCATGAATCATTAATCATGAATCATGAATCATGAATCATGAATCATGAATCATTAATCATGAATTAAATCATGAATCATGAATCATGAATTGAATCATGAATCATGAATGATTAATTGAATCATGAATCATGAATCGAATCATAAATCATGAATCATGAATCATGAATCATGAATTGAATCATGAATCATGAATCGAATCATGAATCATGAATCATGAATCATGAATTGAATCATGAATCATGAATCAAATCATGAATCATGAATCATGAATTATGAATCATGAATTGAATCATGAATCATGAATCATGAATTGAATCATAAATCATGAATCATGAATCGAATCATAAATCATGATTCATGAATCATGAATCATGAATTGAATCATGAATCATGAATCGAATCATGAATCATTAATCATGAATCATGAATCATGAATCGAACCATGAATCATGAATCATGAATTAAATCATGAATCATGAATCATGAATCGAATCATGAATCATTAATCATGAATCATGAATCATGAATTGAATCATGAATCATTAATCATGAATTGAATCATGAATCATGAATCATTAATTGAATCATGAATCATGAATTGAATCATAAATCATGAATCATGAATTGAATCATGAATCATGGTTCATGAATCATGAATCATGAATCAAATCATGAATCATGAATCATGAATCATGAATCATGAATTGAATTATGAATCATGAGTTAAATCATGAATCATGAATCATAAATCAAATCATGAATCATGAATTGAATCAGGATTCGAATCATGAATCATGAATCATTAATTGAATCATGAATCATGAATCATGAATCATGAATCATGAATCATGAATTGAATCATGAATCATGAATCATGAATTAAATTATGAATCATGAATCATAATTCGAATCATGAATCATTAATCATGAATCATGAATCATGAATCATGAATCATGAATCATTAATCATGAATTAAATCATGAATCATGAATCATGAATTGAATCATGAATCATGAATGATTAATTGAATCATGAATCATGAATCGAATCATAAATCATGAATCATGAATCATGAATCATGAATTGAATCATGAATCATGAATCAAATCATGAATCATGAATCATGAATTATGAATCATGAATTGAATCATGAATCATGAATCATGAATTGAATCATAAATCATAAATCATGATTCATGAATCATGAATCATGAATCGAATCATGAATCATGAATCGAATCATGAATCATTAATCATAAATCATGATTCATGAATCGAAACATGAATCATGAATCATGAATTAAATCATAAATCATGAATCATGAATCGAATCATGAATCATTAATCATGAATCATGAATCATGAATTGAATCATGAATCATTAATCATGAATTGAATCATAAATCATGAATCATGAATCATGAATCATGAATCATGAATTAAATCATGAATCATGAATCAAATCATGAATCATGAATTATGAATCATGAATTAAATCATGAATCATGAATCATGAATCATGAATCATGAATTGAATCATAAATCATGAATCATGAATCATGAATCATGAATTGAATCATAAATCATGAATCATGAATCATGAATCATGAATTGAATCATGAATCATGAATTGAATCTTGAATCATGAATCATGAATCATGAATTGAATCATGAATCATGAATAGAATCATGAATCATGAATCGAATCATGAATCATGAATTCAATCATGAATTGAATCATAAATCATGAATAGAATCATGAATAATGAATTGAATGATGAATCATGAATCATGAATTGAATGATGAATCATGAATTGAATCAGGAATCGAATCATGAATTGAATCATGAATCATGAATTGAATCATGAATCATGAATCATGAATTGAATCATAAATCATGATTCATAAATCGAATCATGAATCATGAATTGAATCATGAATCGAATCATGAATTGAGTCATGAATCATTATTTAAATCATGAATCATTAATTGAATCATGAATCATGAATCATACATTGAATCATGAATCGAATCATGAATTGAATCATGAATCATGAATTATGAATCATGAATTGAATCATGAATCATGAATAATGAATCATGAATTGAATCATGAATCATGAATTGAATCATGAATCATGAATCATACATTGAAATCATGAATCGAATCATGAATTGAATCATGAATCATGAAATATGAATCATGAATTGAATCATGAATCATGAATAATGAATCATGAATTGAATCATGAATCATGAATTGAATCATGAATCATGAATCATAAATTGAATCATGAATCATGAATCAAATCATGAATCATGAATTGAATTATGAATAATGAATCATGATTTGAATCATGAATTGAATCATGAATCATAAATCATGAATCATGAATCATGAATTGAATCATGAATCATGAATCATAAATCATGAATTAAATCATGAATTGAATCATGAATCATGAATTAAATCATGAATCATGAATTGAATCATAAATCATGAATTATGAATCGACTCATGAATTATGAATTGAATCATGAATCATGAATTGAATCATGAATCATGAATCGAATCATGAATAATGAATTGAATCATGAATTGAATCATGAATCATGAATCGAATCATGAATCATGAATCAAGAATCATAAATCGAATCATGAATCATGAATTGAATCTTAAATCATGAATCATGAATCATGAATTGAATCATGAATTGAATCTTGAATCATGAATCGAATCATGAATCATTAATCAAGAATCATGAATCGAATCATTAATCATGAATTGAATCTTGAATCATGAATCAAGAATCATAAATTGAATCATGAATCATGAATCATGAATCGAATCATGAATCATTAATCGAATCATGAATAATGAATCATGAATCATGAATCATGAATTGAATCATGAATCATGAATCATTAATCAAATCATGAATCAGAATCATGAATCGAATCATGAATCATGAATTAATCATGAATCATGAATCAAGAATCATGAATTGAATCATGAATTGAATCATGAATCATGAATCATGAATTAAATCATGAATCATGATTGAATCATAAATCATGAATTATAATTCGACTCATGAATTATGAATTGAATCATGAATCATGAATTGAATCATTAATCATGAATCGAATCATGAATAATGAATCATGAATCATGAATTGAATCATGAATTGAATCATGAATCATGAATCGAATCATGAATCATGAATCAAGAATCATAAATCGAATCATGAATCATGAATTGAATCTTGAATCATGAATCATGAATCATGAATTGAATCATGAATTGAATCTTGAATCATGAATCGAATCATGAATCATGAATCAAGAATCATGAATCGAATCATGAAACATGAATTGAATCTTGAATCATGAATCGAATCATGAATAATGAATCATGAATCATGAATCATGAATTGAATCATGGATCATGAATCATTAATCAAATCATGAATCATGAATCAAGAATCATGAATCGAATCATGAATCATGAATTGAATCATGAATCATGAATCAAGAATCGTGAATTGAATCATGAATTGAATCATGAATCATGAATCCTGAATCATGAATTGAATCATGAATCATGAATCATTAATTGAATCATGAATCATGAATCATGAATCATGAATTGAATCATGAATCATGAATCATAAATCAAATCATGAATCATGAATTGAATCATGAATCATGAATCTTGAATCATGAATTGAATCATGAATCATGAATTGAATCATGAATCATGAATCATGAATTGAATCATGAATCATGAATCAAATAATTAATCATGAATCATGAATCGAATCATGAATCATGAATCATGAAATAAATCATGAATCATGAATCATGAATTGAATCATGAATCATGAATCATGAATCATGAATCATGAATCGAATCATGAATCATGAATCATTAATCATTAATCATGAATTAAATCATGAATCATAAATCATGAATCATGAATCATGAATTGAATCATGAATCATGAATTATGAATCATGAATTGAATCATGAATCATGAATTATGAATCATGAATTGAATCATGAATTATGAATCATGAATCATGAATCATGAATTGAATCATAAATTATGAATCATGAATCATGAATCATGAATCATGAATTGAATCATGAATCATGAATTATGCATCATGAATTGAATCATGATTCATGAATCATGAATTGAATCATGAATCATGAATCATAAATTGAATCATGAATCATGAATTGAATCATGAATCATGAATTATGTGAATCATGAATCATGAATCATGAATTATGAATCATGAATTGAATCATGAATCATGAATCATGAATTGAATCATAAATTATGAATCATGAATCATGAATCATGAATCATGAATTGAATCATGAATCATGAATTATGCATCATGAATTGAATCATGATTCATGAATTATGAATTGAATCATGAATCATGAACCATAAATTGAATCATGAATCATGAATTGAATCATGAATCATGAATCTTGAATCATGAATCATGAATTGAATCATGAATCATGAATTGAATCATGAATCATGAATCATGAATTGAATCATGAATCATGAATCATGAATTGAATCATAAATCATGAATCATGAATCGAATCATAAATCATGATTCATGAATCATGAATTGAATCATGAATCATGAATCATGAATTGAATCATGAATCATGAATTGAATCATAAATCATGAATCATGAATCGAATCATAAATCATGATTCATGAATCATGAATTGAATCATGAATCATGAATTATGAATCATTAATTGAATCATGAATCATGAATCATGAATCGAATCATGAATCATGAATCATGAATTAAATCATGAATCATGAATCATGAATCATTAATTAAATCATGAATCATGAATTGAATCATAAATCATGAATCATGAATCATGAATCATGAATTGAATCATGAATCATGAATCATGAATTGAAACATGAATCATGATTCATAAATCGAATCATGAATCATGAATCGAATCATGAATTGAGTCATGAATCATTATTTAAATCATGAATCATTAATTGAATCATGAATCATGAATCATACATTGAATCATGAATCATGAATTGAATCATGAATCATGAATTATGAATCATGAATTGAATCATGAATCATGAATAATGAATCATGAATTGAATCATGAATCATGAATCAAATCATGAATCATGAATTGAATTATGAATAATGAATCATGAATTGAATCATGAATAGAATCATGAATCATGAATTATGAATCATGAATTAAATTATGAATCAAGAATTGAATCATGAATCATGAATCATGAATCGACTCATGAATTATGAATTGAATCATGAATCATGAATCATGAATCATGAATTGAATCATGAATTGAATCATGAATCATAAATCAACTCATGAATCATGAATCAAGAATCATAAATCGAATCATGAATCATGAATTGAATCTTGAATCATGAATCATGAATCATGAATTGAATCATGAATTGAATCATGAATCATGAATTGAATGAAGAATCATGAATCAAATCATGAATCATGAATTGAATCTTGAAACATGAATCAAGAATCATAAATTGAATCATGAATCATGAATCATGAATCGAATCATGAATCATGAATCGAATCATGAATCATGAATCGAATCATGAATAATGAATCATGAATCATGAATCATGAATTGAATCATAAATCATGAATCATTAATCAAATCATGAATCATGAATCAAGAATCATGAATCGAATCATGAATCATGAATTGAATCATGAATCATGAATCAAGAATCATGAATTGAATCATGAATTGAATCATGAATCATGAATCATAAATCAAATCATGAATCATGAATTGAATCATGAATCATGAATCTTGAATCATGAATCATGAATTGAATCATGAATCATGAATTGAATCATGAATCATGAATTGAATCATGAATCATGAATCTTGAATCATGAATCATGAATTGAATCATGAATCATGAATTGAATCATGAATCATGAATCATGAATCATGAATCATGAATTGAATCATAAATCATGAATCATGAATCGAATCATAAATCATGAATCATGAATTGAATCATGAATCATGAATCAAATCATTAATCATGAATCATGAATCGAATCATGAATCATGAATCATGAATCATGAATTGAATCATGAATCATGAATCAAATCATTAATCCGGAAAAATGAATCATGAATCGAATCATGAATCATGAATTAAATCATGAATCATGAATCAAATCATGAATCATTAATCATGAATCATGAATCATGAATCGAATCATGAATCATGAATCATGAATCATTAATCATTAATCATGAATGAAATCATGAATCATGAATCATGAATCATTAATTGAATCGTGAATCATAAATCGAATCATAAATCATGAATCATGAATCATGAATCATGAATTGAATCATGAATCATGAATTATGAATCATGAATTATGAATCATGAATTAAATCATGAATCATGAATCATGAATTGAATCATGAATCATGAATGATTAATTGAATCATGAATCAAGAATCGAATCATAAATCATGAATCATGAATCATGAATCATGAATCATGAATTGAATCATGAATCATGAATCAAATCATGAATCATGAATCATGAATTATGAATCATGAATTCAATCATGAATCATGAATCATGAATTGAATCATAAATCATGAATCATGAATCGAATCATGAATCATGAATCATTAATTGAATCATGAATCATGAATCATGAATCATGAATTGAATCATGAATCATGAATCGAATCATGAATCATTAATCATGAATCATGAATCATGAATCAAATCATGAATCATGAATCATGAATTGAATCATGAATCATGAATCAAATCATGAATCATGAATCATTAATCATGAATCATGAATCAAATCATGAATCATGAATCATGAATTGAATCATGAATCATGAATCAAATCATGAATCATGAATCATGAATTGAATCATAAATCATGAATCATGAATCGAATCATGAATCATGAATCATGAATCATGAATTGAATCATGAATCATGAATTATGAATCATGAATTGAATCATGAATCGTGAATCATGAATCATGAATCATAAATTGAATCATAAATTATGAATCATGAATCATGAATCATGAATCATGAATCATGAATTGAATCATGAATCATGAATTATGCATCATGAATTGAATCATGATTCATGAATCATGAATTGAATCATGAATCATGAATCTTGAATCATGAATCATGAATTGAATCATGAATCATGAATTGAATCATGAATCATGAATCATGAATTGAATCATGAATCATGAATTGAATCATGAATCATGAATCATGAATCATGAATTGAATCATAAATCATGAATCATGAATCGAATCATAAATCATGATTCATGAATCATGAATTGAATCATGAATCATGAATCATGAATCATTAATTGAATCATGAATCATGAATTATGAATCGAATCATGAATCATGAATCATGAATTAAATCATGAATCATGAATCATGAATCATGAATCATTAATTAAATCATGAATCATGAATTGAATCATAAATCATGAATCATGAATCATGAATTGAATCATGAATCATGAATCATGAATTGAAACATGAATCATGATTCATAAATCGAATCATGAATCATGAATTGAATCATGAATCGAATCATGAATTGAGTCATGAATCATTATTTAAATCATGAATCATTAATTGAATCATGAATCATGAATCATACATTGAATCATGAATCATGAATTGAATTATGAATCATGAATTATGAATCATGAATTGAATCATGAATCATGAATAATGAATCATGAATTGAATCATGAATCATGAATCAAATCATGAATCATGAATTGAATTATGAATAATGAATTGAATCATGAATCATGAATCATAAATCATGAATTAAATCATGAATTGAATCATGAATCATGAATTAAATTATGAATCAAGAATTGAATCATGAATCATGAATCGACTCATGAATTATGAATTGAATCATGAATCATGAATCATGAATTGAATCATGAATTGAATCATGAATCATGAATCAACTCATGAATCATGAATCAAGAATCATAAATCGAATTATGAATCATGAATTGAATCTTGAATCATGAATCATGAATCATGAATTGAATCATGAATCATGAATTGAATGAAGAATCATGAATCGAATCATGAATCATGAATTGAATCTTGAAACATGAATCAAGAATCATAAATTGAATCATAAATCATGAATCATTAATCAAATCATGAATCATGAATCAAGAATCATGAATCGAATCATGAATCAAGAATTGAATCATGAATCATGAATCAAGAATCATGAATTGAATCATGAATTTTATCATGAATCATGAATCATGAATTGAATCATGAATCATGAATCATGAATTGAATTATGAATCATGAATCATGAATCATGAATTGAATCATGAATCATAAATCAAATCATAAATCATGAATTGAATTATGAATCATGAATCTTGAATCATGAATCATGAATTGAATCATGAATCATGAATTGAATCATGAATCATGAATCATGAATCATGAATCATGAATTGAATCATAAATCATGAATCATGAATCGAATCATAAATCATGAATCATGAATTGAATCATGAATCATGAATCAAATCATTAATCATGAATCATGAATTGAATCATGAATCATGAATCATGAATTGAATCATGAATCATGAATCAAATCATTAATCCGGAAAAATGAATCATAAGTCGAATCATGAATCATGAATCATGAATTAAATCATGAATCATGAATCAAATCATGAATCATTAATCATGAATCATGAATCATGAATCGAATCATGAATCATGAATCATGAATCATTAATCATTAATCATGAATGAAATCATGAATCATGAATCATTAATTGAATCATGAATCAAAAATCGAATCATAAATCATGAATCATGAATCATGAATCATGAATTGAATCATGAATCATGAATCAAATCATGAATCATGAATCATGAATTATGAATCATGAATTGAATCATGAATCATGAATTATGAATCATGAATTATGAATCATGAATTAAATCATGAATCATGAATCATGAATGATTAATTGAATCATGAATCAAGAATCGAATCATAAATCATGAATCATGAATCATGAATCATGAATCATGAATTGAATCATGAATCATGAATTGAATCATGAATCATGAATCAAATCATGAATCATGAATCATGAATTATGAATCATGAATTCAATCATGAATCATGAATCATGAATTGAATCATAAATCATGAATCATGAATCGAATCATGAATCATGAATCGAATCATGAATCATTGATCATGAATCATGAATCGAATCATGAATCATGAATCATTAATTGAATCATGAATCATGAATCATGAATCATGAATTGAATCATGAATCATGAATCGAATCATGAATCATTAATCATGAATCATGAATCATGAATCGAATCATGAATCATGAATCATGAATTGAATCATGAATCATGAATCATGAATCATGAATTGAATCATAAATCATGAATCATGAATCGAATCATGAATCATGAATCATGAATTGAGTCATGAATCATGAATCATGAATCGAATCATGAATCATGAATTATGAATTGAATCATGAATTGAGTCATGAATCATGAATCATGAATCGAATCATGAATCATGAATCAAATCATTAATCATGAATCATGAATCATGAATTGAATCATGAATCATGAATCATGAATTGAATCATGAATCATGAATCATGAATCATGAATCATGAATCATGAATCATGAATCGAATCATGAATCATTAATCATGAATCATGAATCATGAATCAAATCATGAATCATGAATCATGAATCATGAATCATGAATCATGAATTGAATTATGAGTCATGAGTTAAATCATGAATCACGAATCATGAATTAAATCATGAATCATGAATCATAAATCGAATCATGAATCATGAATTGAATCAGGATTCGAATCATGAATCATGAATCATTAATTGAATCATGAATCATGAATCATGAATCATGAATCATGAATTGAATCATGAATCATGAATCATGAATTAAATTATGAATCATGAATCATAATTCGAATCATGAATCATTAATCATGAATCATGAATCATGAATAATGAATCATGAATCATGAATCATTAATCATTCATTAAATCATGAATCATGAATCATGAATTGAATCATGAATCATGAATGATTAATTGAATCGAATCATAAATCATGAATCATGAATCATGAATCATAAATCATGAATTGAATCATGAATCATGAATCAAATCATGAATCATGAATTATGAATCATGAATTGAATCATGAATCATGAATTATGAATCGTCTCATGAATTATGAATTGAATCATGAATCATGAATTGAATCATGAATCATGAATCGAATCATGAATAATGAATCATGAATCATGAATTGAATCATGAATCGAATCATGAATCAAGAATCATGAATCGAATCATGAATCATGAATTGAATCATGAATCATGAATCAAGAATCATGAATTGAATCATGAATTGAATCATGAATCATGAATCATGAATCATGAATTAAATCATGAATCATGAATTGAATCATAAATCATGAATTATGAATCGACTCATGAATTATGAATTGAATCATGAATCATGAATTGAATCATGAATCATGAATCGAATCATGAATAATGAATCATGAATCATGAATTGAATCATGAATCGAATCATGAATCAAGAATCGAATCATGAATCATGAATCAAGAATCATAAATCGAATCATGAATCATGAATTGAATCTTGAATCATGAATCATGAATCATGAATTGAATCATGAATTGAATCTTAAATCATGAATCGAATCATGAATCATGAATCAAGAATCATGAATCGAATCATGAATCATGAATTGAATCTTGAATCATGAATCAAGAATCATAAATTGAATCATGAATCATGAATCATGAATCGAATCATGAATCATGAATCGAATCATGAATAATGAATAATGAATCATGAATCATGAATTGAATCATGGATCATGAATCATTAATCAAATCATGAATCATGAATCAAGAATCATGAATCGAATCATGAATCATGAATTGAATCATGAATCATGAATCAAGAATCGTGAATTGAATCATGAATTGAATCATGAATCATGAATCCTGAATCATGAATTGAATCATGAATCATGAATCATTAATTGAATCATGAATCATGAATCATGAATCATGAATCATGAATTGAATCATGAATCATGAATCATAAATCAAATCATGAATCATGAATTGAATCATGAATCATGAATCTTGAATCATGAATCATGAATTGAATCATGAATCATGAATTGAATCATGAATCATGAATCATGAATCATGAATCATGAATCAAATCATTAATCATGAATCATGAATCGAATCATGAATCATGAATCATGAATTGAATCATGAATCATGAATCAAACAATTAATCATGAATCATGATTCGAATCATGAATCATGAATCATGAAATAAATCATGAATCATGAATCATGAATCGAATCATGAATCATGAATCATGAATCATGAATCATGAATCATTAATCATTAATCATGAATTAAATCATGAATCATAAATCATGAATCATGAATTGAATCATGAATCATGAATTATGAATCATGAATTGAATCATGAATCATGAATTATGAATCATGAATTGAATCATGAATCATGAATCATGAATCATGAATTGAATCATAAATTATGAATCATGAATCATGAATCATGAATCATGAATCATGAATTGAATCATGAATCATGAATTATGCATCATGAATTGAATCATTATTCATGAATCATAAATTGAATCATGAATCATGAATTGAATCATGAATCATGAATTATGAATCATGAATTGAATCATGAATCATGAATTGAATCATGAATCATGAATTATGAATCATGAATTGAATCATGAATCATGAATCATGAATTATGAATCATGTATTGAATCATGAATCATGAATCATGAATCATGAATTGAATCATAAATTATGAATCATGAATCATGAATCATGAATTGAATCATGAATCATGAATTATGCATCATGAATTGAATCATGATTCATGAATTATGAATTGAATCATGAATCATGAACCATAAATTGAATCATGATTCATGAATTGAATCATGAATCATGAATCTTGAATCATGAATCATGAATTGAATCATGAATCATGAATTGAATCATGAATCATGAATCATGAATTGAATCATGAATCATGAATCATGAATCATGAATTGAATCATAAATCATGAATCATGAATTGAATCATAAATCATGATTCATGAATCATGAATTGAATCATGAATCATGAATCATGAATCATGAATTGAATCATGAATCATGAATCATGAATCGAATCATGAATCATGAATCATGAATTAAATCATGAATCATGAATCATGAATCATGAATCATGAATCATTAATTAAATCATGAATCATGAATTGAATCATAAATCATGAATCATGAATCATGAATTGAATCATGAATCATGAATCATGAATTGAAACATGAATCATGATTCATAAATCGAATCATGAATCATGAATTGAATCATGAATCGAATCATGAATTGAGTCATGAATCATTATTTAAATCATGAATCATTAATTGAATCATGAATCATGAATCATACATTGAATCATGAATCATGAATTGAATCATGAATCATGATTTATGAATCATGAATTGAATCATGAATCATGAATAATGAATCATGAATTGAATCATGAATCATCAATCAAATCATGAATCATGAATTGAATTATGAATAATGAATCATGAATTGAATCATGAATAGAATCATGAATCATGAATCATGAATCATGAATCATGAATTGAATCATGAATCAAGAATTGAATCATGAATCATGAATCATGAATCGACTCATGAATTATGAATTGAATCATGAAACATGAATTGAATCATGAATCATGAATCATGAATCATGAATTGAATCATGAATTAAATCATGAATCATGAATCAAATCATGAATCATGAATCAAGAATCATAAATCGAATCATGAATCATGAATTGAATCTTGAATCATGAATCATGAATCATGAATTGAATCATGAATTGAATCATGAATCATGAATTGAATCAAGAATCATGAATCGAATCATGAATCATGAATTGAATCTTGAAACATGAATCAAGAATCATAAATTGAATCATGAATCATGAATCATGAATCGAATCATGAATCATGAATCGAATCATGAATAATGAATCATGAATCATGAATCATGAATTGAATCATAAATCATGAATCATTAATCAAATCATGAATCATAAATCAAGTATCATGAATCGAATCATGAATCATGAATTGAATCATGAATCATGAATCAAGAATCATGAATTGAATCATGAATTGAATCATGAATCATGAATCATGAATTGAATCATGAATCATGAATCATGAATTGAATTATGAATCATGAATCATGAATCATGAATTGAATCATGAATCATAAATCAAATCATGAATCATGAATTGAATCATGAATCATGAATCTTGAATCATGAATCATGAATTGAATCATGAATCATGAATCATGAATCATGAATCATGAATTGAATCATAAATCATGAATCATGAATCGAATCATAAATCATGAATCATGAATTGAATCATGAATCATGAATCAAATCATTAATCATGAATCATGAATCGAATCATGAATCATGAATCATGAATTGAATCATAAATTATGATTCATGAATCATGAATCATGAATCATTAATTAAATCATGAATCATGAATTGAATCATAAATCATGAATCATGAATCTTGAATCATGAATTGAATCATGAATCATGAATCATGAATTGAAACATGAATCGAATCATGAATTGAGTCATGAATCATTATTTAAATCATGAATCATTAATTGAATCATGAATCATACATTGAATCATGAATCATGAATTGAATCATGAATCATGAATTATGAATCATGAATTGAATCATGAATCATGAATAATGAATCATGAATTGAATCATGAATCATCAATCAAATCATGAATCATGAATTGAAATATGAATAATGAATCATGAATTGAATCATGAATAGAATCATGAATCATGAATCATGAATTGAATCATGAATCATGAATCATAAATCATGAATTAAATCATGAATTGAATCATGAATCATGAATTAAATCATGAATCAAGAATTGAATCATGAATCATGAATCATGAATCGACTCATGAATTATGAATTGAATCATGAATCATGAATTGAATCATGAATCATGAATCATGAATTGAATCATGAATTGAATCATGAATCATAAATCAAATCATGAATCATGAATCAAGAATCATAAATCGAATCATGAATCATGAATTGAATCTTGAATCATGAATCATGAATCATGAATTGAATCATGAATTGAATCATGAATCATGAATTGAATCAAGAATCATGAATCGAATCATGAATCATGAATTGAATCTTGAAACATGAATCAAGAATCATAAATTGAATCATGAATCATGAATCATGAATCGAATCATGAATCATGAATCGAATCATGAATAACGAATAATGAATCATGAATCATGAATTGAATCATAAATCATGAAGCATTAATCAAATCATGAATCATGAATCAAGAATCATGAATCATGAATCATGAATTGAATCATGAATCATGAATCATGAATTGAATTATGAATCATGAATCATGAATCATGAATTGAATCATGAATCATAAATCAAATCATGAATCATGAATTGAATCATGAATCATGAATCTTGAATCATGAATCATGAATTGAATCAGGAATCATGAATTGAATCATGAATCATGAATCAAATCATTAATCCGGAAACATGAATCATGAATCGAATCATGAATCATGAATCATGAATTAAATCATGAATCATGAATCAAATCATGAATCATTAATCATGAATCATGAATCATGAATCGAATCATGAATCATGAATCATTAATCATTAATCATGAATTAAATCATGAATCATGAATCATGAATCATTAATTGAATCATGAATCATGAATCGAATCATAAATCATGAATCATGAATCATGAATCATGAATTGAATCATTAATCATGAATCAAATCATGAATCATGAATCATGAATTATGAATCATGAATTGAATCATGAATCATGAATTATGAATCATGAATTATGAATCATGAATTAAATCATGAATCATGAATCATGAATCATGAATCATGAATTGAATCATAAATTATGAATAATGAATAATGAATCATGAATCATGAATCATGAATTGAATCATGAATCATGAATCATAAATCGAATCATGAATCATGAATTGAATCATGAATCATGAATTATGAATCATGAATTGAATCATGAATCATGAATAATGAATCATGAATTGAATTATGAATAATGAATCATGAATTGAATCATGAATTGAATCATGAATCATGAATCATGAATCATGAATCATGAATTGAATCATGAATCATGAATCATAAATCATGAATTAAATCATGAATTGAATCATGAATCATGAATTAAATCATGAATCATGAATTGAATCATGAATCATGAATCGACTCATGAATTATGAATTGAATCATGAATCATGAATTGAATCATGAATCATGAATTGAATCATGAATTGAATCATGAATCATGAATCAAATCATGAATCATGAATCAAGAATCATAAATCGAATCATGAATCATGAATTGAATCTTGAATCATGAGTCATGAATCATGAATTGAATCATGAATTGAATCATGAATCATGAATTGAATCAAGAATCATGAATCGAATCATGAATCATGAATTGAATCTTGAATCATGAATCAAGAATCATAAATTGAATCATGAATCATGAATCATGAATCAAATCAAGAATCATGAATCGAATCATGAATAATGAATAATGAATCATGAATCATGAATTGAATCATAAATCATGAATCATTAATCAAATCATGAATCATGAATCAAGAATCATGAATCGAATCATGAATCATGAATTGAATCATGAATCATGAATCAAGAATCATGAATTGAATCATGAATTGAATCATGAATTGAATCATGAATCATGAATCATGAATTGAATCATGAATCATGAATTGAATCATGAATCATGAATCATGAATTGAATCATGAATCATGAATCATAAATCAAATCATGAATCATAAATTGAATCATGAATCATGAATCTTGAATCATGAATCATGAATTGAATCATGAATCATGAATTGAATCATGAATCATGAATCATGAATCATGAATCATGAATTGAATCATAAATCATGAATCATGAATCGAATCATAAATCATGAATCATGAATCATGAATTGAATCATGAATCATGAATCATGAATTAAATCATTAATCATGAATCATGAATCGAATCATGAATCATGAATCATGAATTGAATCATGAATCATGAATCAAATCATTAATCTTGAAACATGAATCATGAATCGAATCATGAATCATGAATCATGAATTAAATCATGAATCATGAATCAAATCATGAATCATTAATCATGAATCATGAATCATGAATCGAATCATGAATCATGAATCATGAATCATTAATCATTAATCATGAATTAAATCATGAATCATGAATCATGAATCATTAATTGAATCATGAATCATGAATCGAATCATAAATCATGAATCGTGAATCATGAATTGAATCATGAATCATGAATCAAATCATGAATCATGAATCATGAATTATGAATCATGAATTGAATCATGAATCATGAATTATGAATCATGAATTATGAATCATGAATTAAATCATGAATCATGAATTATGAATCATGAATCATGAATTGAATCATAAATTATGAATAATGAATCATGAATCATGAATCATGAATTGAATCATGAATCATGAATCATGAATCATGAATTGAATCATGAATCATGAATCATAAATCGAATCATGAATCATGAATTGAATCATGAATCATGAATCTTGAATCATGAACCATGAATTGAATCATGAATCATGAATCATGAATCATGAATTGAATCATAAATCATGAATCATGAATCGATTCATAAATCATGATTCATGAATCATGAATTGAATCATGAATCATGAATCATGAATTGAATCATGAAACATGAATCATGAATCGAATCATGAATCATGAATCATGAATTAAATCATGAATCATGAATCATGAATCATGAATCGAATTATGAATCATGAATCATGAATCATGAATCATGAATTGAATCATGAATCATGAATCAAATCATGAATCATGAATCATGAATTATGAATCATGAATTGAATCATGAATCATAAATCATGAATCATGAATCATGAATTGAATCATAAATCATGAATCATGAATTGAATCATGAATCGAATCATGAATTGAATCATGAATCATTAATCATGAATTGAATCATTAATCATGAATCATGAACCATGAATTGAATCATGAATCATGAATTGAATCTTGAATCATGAATCATGAATTAAATCATGAATCATGAATCATGAATCAAATCATGAATCATGAATCGAATCATGAATCATGAATCATGAATCATTAATCATTAATCATGAATTAAATCATGAATCATGAATTGAATCATGAATCATGAATCATTAATTGAATCATGAATCATGAATTGAATCATAAATCATGAATCATGAATCATGAATCATGAATTGAATCATGAATCATGAATCATGAATTGAATCATGAATCATGAATCATGAATCATGAATTGAATCATAAATCATAAATCATGAACCATGAATTGAATCATGAATCATGAATTGAATCTTGAATCATGAATCATGAATCATGAATTAAATCATGAATCATGAATCATGAATCAAATCATGAATCATGAATCGAATCATGAATCATGAATCATGAATCATTAATCATTAATCATGAATTAAATCATGAATCATGAATCATGAATTGAATCATGAATCATGAATCATGAATTGAATCATGAATCATGAATTGAGTCATGAATCATGAATCATGAATCGCATCATGAATCATGAATTATGAATTGAATCATAAATCATGAATCATGAATCATGAATCATGAATCATGAATCATGAATCATGAATTGAATCATGAATCATGAATCAAATCATTAATCATGAATCATGAATCATGAATTGAATAATGAATCATGAATCATGAATTGAATCATGAATCATGAATCATGAATTAAATCATAAATCATGAATCATGAATCATGAATCGAATCATAAATCATGAATCATGAATTGAATCATGAATCATTAATCATGAATTGAATCATTAATCATGAATCATGAATCATGAATTGAATCATGAATCATGAATTGAATCTTGAATCATGAATCATGAATCATGAATTAAATCATGAATCATGAATCATGAATCGAATCATGAATCATGAATCGAATCATGAATCATGAATCATGAATCATTAATCATTAATCATGAATTAAATCATGAATCATGAATCATGAATTGAATCATGAATCATGAATCATTAATTGAATCATGAATCATGAATCATGAATCATAAATCATGAATTAAATCATGAATTGAATCATGAATCATGAATTAAATCATGAATCAAGAATTGAATCATGAATCATGAATCATGAATCGACTCATGAATTATGAATTGAATCATGAATCATGAATTGAATCATGAATCATGAATCATGAATCATGAATTGAATCATGAATTGAATCATGAATCATAAATCAAATCATGAATCATGAATCAAGAATCATAAATCGAATCATGAATCATGAATTGAATCTTGAATCATGAATCATGAATCATGAATTGAATCATGAATTGAATCATGAATCATGAATTGAATCAAGAATCATGAATCGAATCATGAATCATGAATTGAATCTTGAAACATGAATCAAGAATCATAAATTGAATCATGAATCATGAATCGAATCATGAATCATGAATCGAATCATGAATAATGAATAATGAATCATGAATAATGAATTGAATCATAAATCATGAATCATTAATCAAATCATGAATCATGAATCAAGAATCATGAATCATGAATCGAATCATGAATCATGAATTGAATCATGAATCATGAATCAAGAATCATGAATTGAATCATGAATCAGGAATCATGAATTGAATCATGAATCATGAATCATGAATTGAATTATGAATCATGAATCATGAATCATGAATTGAATCATGAATCATAAATCAAATCATGAATCATGAATTGAATCATGAATCATGAATCTTGAATCATGAATCATGAATTGAATCAGGAATCATGAATTGAATCATGAATCATGAATCAAATCATTAATCCGGAAACATGAATCATGAATCGAATCATGAATCATGAATCATGAATTAAATCATGAATCATGAATCAAATCATGAATCAAATCATGAATCATTAATCATTAATCATGAATTAAATCATGAATCATGAATCATTAATTGAATCATGAATCATGAATCGAATCATAAATCATGAATCATGAATCATGAATCATGAATTGAATCATTAATCATGAATCAAATCATGAATCATGAATCTTGAATTATGAATCATGAATTAAATCATGAATCATGAATTATGAATCATGAATTATGAATCATGAATTAAATCATGAATCATGAATCATGAATCATGAATCATGAATTGAATCATAAATTATGAATAATGAATAATGAATCATGAATCATGAATCATGAATTGAATCATGAATCATAAATCATAAATCGAATCATGAATCATGAATTGAATCATGAATCATGAATTATGAATCATGAATTGAATCATGAATAATGAATCATGAATTGAATTATGAATAATGAATCATGAATTGAATCATGAATTGAATCATGAATCATGAATCATGAATCATGAATCATGAATCATGAATTGAATCATGAATCATGAATCATAAATCATGAATTAAATCATGAATTGAATCATGAATCATGAATTAAATCATGAATCATGAATTGAATCATGAATCATGAATCGACTCATGAATTATGAATTGAATCATGAATCATGAATTGAATCATGAATCATGAATCATGAATCATGAATTGAATCATGAATTGAATCATGAATCATGAATCAAATCATGAATCATGAATCAAGAATCATAAATCGAATCATGAATCATGAATTGAATCTTGAATCATGAGTCATGAATCATGAATTGAATCATGAATTGAATCATGAATCATGAATTGAATCAAGAATCATGAATCGAATCATGAATCATGAATTGAATCTTGAATCATGAATCAAGAATCATAAATTGAATCATGAATCATGAATCATGAATCAAATCAAGAATCATGAATCGAATCATGAATAATGAATAATGAATCATGAATCATGAATCAAGAATCAAGAATCATGAATCATTAATCAAATCATGAATCATGAATCAAGAATCATGAATCGAATCATGAATCATGAATTGAATCATGAATCATGAATCAAGAATCATGAATTGAATCATGAATTGAATCATGAATTGAATCATGAATCATGAATCATGAATTGAATCATGAATCATGAATTGAATCATGAATCATGAATTGAATCATGAATCATGAATCATGAATTGAATCATGAATCATGAATCATAAATCAAATCATGAATCATAAATTGAATCATGAATCATGAATCTTGAATCATGAATCATGAATTGAATCATGAATCATGAATTGAATCATGAATCATGAATCATGAATCATGAATCATGAATTGAATCATAAATCATGAATCATGAATCGAATCATAAATCATGAATCATGAATTGAATCATGAATCATGAATCATGAATTAAATCATTAATCATGAATCGAATCATGAATCATGAATCATGAATTGAATCATGAATCATAAATCAAATCATTAATCTTGAAACATGAATCATGAATCGAATCATGAATCATGAATCATGAATTAAATCATGAATCATGAATCAAATCATGAATCATTAATCATGAATCATGAATCATGAATCGAATCATGAATCATGAATCATGAATCATTAATCATTAATCATGAATTAAATCATGAATCATGAATCATGAATCATTAATTGAATCATGAATCATGAATCGAATCATAAATCATGAATCATGAATCATGAATTGAATCATGAATCATGAATCAAATCATGAATCATGAATCATGAATTATGAATCATGAATTGAATCATGAATCATGAATTATGAATCATGAATTATGAATCATGAATTAAATCATGAATCATGAATCATGAATCATGAATCATGAATTGAATCATAAATTATGAATAATGAATCATGAATCATGAATTGAATCATGAATCATGAATCATAAATCGAATCATGAATCATGAATTGAATCATGAATCATGAATCTTGAATCATGAACCATGAATTGAATCATGAATCATGAATCATGAATCATGAATTGAATCATAAATCATGAATCATGAATCGATTCATAAATCATGATTCATGAATCATGAATTGAATCATGAATCATGAATCATGAATCATGAATTGAATCATGAAACATGAATCATGAATCGAATCATGAATCATGAATCATGAATTAAATCATGAATCATGAATCATGAATCATGAATCGAATTATGAATCATGAATCATGAATCATGAATCATGAATTGAATCATGAATCATGAATCAAATCATGAATCATGAATCATGAATTATGAATCATGAATTGAATCATGAATCATAAATCATGAATCATGAATCATGAATTGAATCATAAATCATGAATCATGAATTGAATCATGAATCGAATCATGAATTGAATCATGAATCATTAATCATGAATTGAATCATTAATCATGAATCATGAACCATGAATTGAATCATGAATCATGAATTGAATCTTGAATCATGAATCATGAATTAAATCATGAATCATGAATCATGAATCAAATCATGAATCATGAATCGAATCATGAATCATGAATCATGAATCATTAATCATTAATCATGAATTAAATCATGAATCATGAATCATGAATTGAATCATGAATCATGAATCATTAATTGAATCATGAATCATGAATTGAATCATAAATCATGAATCATGAATCATGAATCATGAATTGAATCATGAATCATGAATCATGAATTGAATCATGAATCATGAATCATGAATCATGAATTGAATCATAAATCATAAATCATGAACCATGAATTGAATCATGAATCATGAATTGAATCATAAATCATGAATCATGAATCATGAATCATGAATTGAATCATGAATCATGAATCATGAATTGAATCATGAATCATGAATCATGAATTGAATCATAAATCATAAATCATGAACCATGAATTGAATCATGAATCATGAATTGAATCTTGAATCATGAATCATGAATCATGAATTAAATCATGAATCATGAATCAAATCATGAATCATGAATCGAATCATGAATCATGAATCATGAATCATTAATCATTAATCATGAATTAAATCATGAATCATGAATCATGAATTGAATCATGAATCATGAATCATTAATTGAATCATGAATCATGAATTGAATCATAAATCATGAATCATGAATCATGAATCATGAATTGAATCATGAATCATGAATTGAGTCATGAATCATGAATCGCATCATGAATCATGAATTATGAATTGAATCATAAATCATGAATCATGAATCATGAATCATGAATCATGAATCATGAATCATGAATCATGAATCATGAATTGAATCATGAATCATGAATCAAATCATTAATCATGAATCATGAATCATGAATCGAATCATAAATCATGAATCATGAATTGAATCATGAATCATGAATTGAATCTTGAATCATGAATCATGAATCATGAATTAAATCATGAATCATGAATCATGAATCGAATCATGAATCATGAATCGAATCATGAATCATTAATCATGAATCATTAATCTTTAATCATGAATTAAATCATGAATCATGAATCATGAATTGAATCATGAATCATGAATCATTAATTGAATCATGAATCATGAATCATGAATTAAATCATGAATCATGAATCATGAATCATGAATCGAATCATGAATCATGAATCATGAATCATGAATCATGAATTGAATCATGAATCATGAATCATGAATCAAATCATAAATCATGAATCATGAATCATGAAATGAATCATGAATCATGAATCATGAATCATGAATTGAATCATAAATCATGAATCGAATCATGAATCATGAATCATGAATCATGAATCATGAATTGAATCATGAATCATGAATCATGAATCAAATCATTAATCATGAATCATGAATCATGAAATGAATCATGAATCATGAATTGAATCATGAATCATGAATCATGAATTAAATCATGAATCATGATTCATAAATCGAATCATGAATCATGAATCATGAGTTAAATCATGAATCATGAATCATGAATTAAATCATGAATTATGAATCATAAATCGAATCATGAATCATGAATTGAATCAGGATTCGAATCATGAATCATGAATCATTAATTGAATCATGAATCATGAATCTTGAAACTTGAATCTTTAATTGAATCTTGAATCATGAAATGAATCATGAATCATGAATTGAATCATGAATCATGAATCTTGAATCATGAATCATGAATTGAATCATAAATCATGAATCATGAATCGAATCATGAATCATGAATCATGAATTGAATCATGAATCATTAATCATGAATCATGAATCATGAATTGAATCATGAATTGAATCATGAATCATGAATCATGAATTAAATTATGAATCATGAATCAAATCATTAATCTTGAAACATGAATCATGAATCGAATCATGAATCATGAATCATGAATTAAATCATGAATCATGAATTAAATTATGAATCATTAATCATGAATAATGAATCATGAATCGAATCATGAATCATGAATCATGAATCATTAATCATGAATTAAATCATGAATCATGAATCATGAATCATGAATCATTAATTGAATAATGAATCATGAATCGAATCATAAATCATGAATCATGAATCATGAATCATGAATTGAATTATGAATCATGAATCAAATCATGAATCATGAATCATGAATTATGAATCATGAATTGAATCATGAATCATGAATTATGAATCATGAATTATGAATCATGAATTAAATCATGAATCATGAATCATGAATCATGAATCATGAATCATTAATCATGAATTAAATCATGAATCATGAATCATGAATCATGAATCATTAATTGAATAATGAATCATGAATCGAATCATAAATCATGAATCATGAATCATGAATCATGAATTGAATTATGAATCATGAATCAAATCATGAATCATGAATCATGAATTATGAATCATGAATTGAATCATGAATCATGAATTATGAATCATGAATTATGAATCATGAATTAAATCATGAATCATGAATCATGAATCATGAATCATGAATTGAATCATAAATTATGAATAATGAATCATGAATCATGAATCATGAATCATGAATTGAATCATGAATCATGAATCATAAATCAAATCATGAATCATGAATTGAATCATGAATCATGAATCTTGAATCATGAACCATGAATTGAATCATGAATCATGAATCATGAATCATGAATTGACTCATAAATCATGAATCATGAATCGATTCATAAATCATGATTCATGAATCATGAATTGAATCCTGAATCATGAATCATGAATTGAATCATGAATCATGAATCATGAATCGAATCATGAATCATGAATCATGAATTAAATCATGAATCATGAATCATGAATCGAATCATGAATCAGGAATCATGAATCATGAATTGAATCCTGAATCATGAATCATGAATCATGAATTGAATCATGAATCATAAATCGAATCATGAATCATGAATCATGAATTAAATCATGAATCATGAATCATGAATCGAATCATGAATCAGTAATCATGAATCATGAATCATGAATCGAATTATGAATCATGAATCATGAATCGAATCATGAATCATGAATCGAATCATGAATCATGAATTGAATCATGAATCATTAGTCATGAATTGAATCATTAATCATGAATCATGAATCATGGATCGAATTATGAATCATGAATCATGAATCTTGAATCATGAATCATGAATCATGAATTAAATCATGAATCATGAATCATTAATCATGAATTAAATCATGAATCATGAATCATGAATCATGAATCATTAATTGAATAATGAATCATGAATCGAATCATAAATCATGAATCATGAATCATGAATCATGAATTGAATTATGAATCATGAATCAAATCATGAATCATGAATCATGAATTATGAATCATGAATTGAATCATGAATCATGAATTATGAATCATGAATTATGAATCATGAATTAAATCATGAATCATGAATCATGAATCATGAATCATGAATCATTAATCATGAATTAAATCATGAATCATGAATCATGAATCATGAATCATTAATTGAATAATGAATCATGAATCGAATCATAAATCATGAATCATGAATCATGAATCATGAATTGAATTATGAATCATGAATCAAATCATGAATCATGAATCATGAATTATGAATCATGAATTGAATCATGAATCATGAATTATGAATCATGAATTATGAATCATGAATTAAATCATGAATCATGAATCATGAATCATGAATCATGAATTGAATCATAAATTATGAATAATGAATCATGAATCATGAATCATGAATCATGAATTGAATCATGAATCATGAATCATAAATCAAATCATGAATCATGAATTGAATCATGAATCATGAATCTTGAATCATGAACCATGAATTGAATCATGAATCATGAATCATGAATCATGAATTGACTCATAAATCATGAATCATGAATCGATTCATAAATCATGATTCATGAATCATGAATTGAATCCTGAATCATGAATCATGAATTGAATCATGAATCATGAATCATGAATCGAATCATGAATCATGAATCATGAATTAAATCATGAATCATGAATCATGAATCGAATCATGAATCAGTAATCATGAATCATGAATCATGAATTGAATCCTGAATCATGAATCATGAATCATGAATTGAATCATGAATCATAAATCGAATCATGAATCATGAATCATGAATTAAATCATGAATCATGAATCATGAATCGAATCATGAATCAGTAATCATGAATCATGAATCATGAATCGAATTATGAATCATGAATCATGAATCGAATCATGAATCATGAATCGAATCATGAATCATGAATTGAATCATGAATCATTAGTCATGAATTGAATCATTAATCATGAATCATGAATCATGGATCGAATTATGAATCATGAATCATGAATCTTGAATCATGAATCATGAATCATGAATTAAATCATGAATCATGAATCATGAATCGAATCATGAATCATGAATCGAATCATGAATCATGAATCATTAATCATTAATCATGAATTAAATCATGAATCATGAATCATGAATTGAATCATGAATCATGAATCATTAATTGAAACATGAATCATGAATCGAATCATAAATCATGAATCATGAATCATGAATCATGAATCATTAATTGAATCATGAATCATGAATCAAATCATGAATCATGAATCATGAATTATGAATCATGAATTGAATCATGAATCATGAATTATGAATCATGAATTGAATCATGAATCATGAATCAAATCATTAATCATGAATCATGAATCATGAATTGAATCATGAATCATGAATCATGAATTGAATCATGAATCATGAATCATGAATTAAATCATAAATCATGAATCATGAATCATGAATCGAATCATAAATCATGAATCATGAATTGAATCATGAATCATTAATCATGAATTGAATCATTAATCATGAATCATGAATCATGAATTGAATCATGAATCATGAATTGAATCTTGAATCATGAATCATGAATCATGAATTAAATCATGAATTATGAATCATGAATCGAATCATGAATCATGAATCGAATCATGAATCATGAATCATGAATCATTAATCATTAATCATGAATTAAATCATGAATCATGTATTGAATCATGAATCATGAATCATTAATTGAATCATGAATCATGAATCATGAATCATTAATTAAATCATGAATCATGAATCATGAATCATGAATCGAATCATGAATCATGAATCATGAATCATGAATCATGAATTGAATCATGAATCATGAATCATGAATCAAATCATAAATCATGAATCATGAATCATGAAATGAATCATGAATCATGAATCATGAATCATGAATTGAATCATAAATCATGAATCATGAATCATGAAATGAATCATGAATCATGAATCATGAATTATGAATTGAATCATAAATCATGAATCATGAATCGAATCATGAATAATGAATCATGAATCATGAATTGAATCATGAATCATGAATCATGAATCAAATCATTAATCATGAATCATGAATCATGAAATGAATCATGAATCATGAATTGAATCATGAATCATGAATCATGAATTAAATCATGAATCATGATTCATAAATTGAATCATGAATCATGAATCATGAGTTAAATCATGAATCATGAATCATGAATTAAATCATGAATTATGAATCATAAATCGAATCATGAATCATGAATTGAATCAGGATTCGAATCATGAATCATGAATCATTAATTGAATCATGAATCATGAATCTTGAATCTTGAATCTTTAATTGAATCTTGAATCATGAAATGAATCATGAATCATGAATTGAATCATGAATCATGAATCTTGAATCATGAATCATGAATTGAATCATAAATCATGAATCATGAATCGAATCATGAATCATGAATCATGAATTGAATCATGAATCATTAATCATGAATCATGAATCATGAATTGAATCATGAATTGAATCATGAATCATGAATCATGAATTAAATTATGAATCATGAATCAAATCATTAATCTTGAAACATGAATCATGAATCGAATCATGAATCATGAATCATGAATTAAATCATGAATCATGAATTAAATTATGAATCATTAATCATGAATAATGAATCATGAATCGAATCATGAATCATGAATCATTAATCATTAATCATGAATTAAATCATGAATTAAATCATGAATCATGAATCATGAATCATTAATTGAATAATGAATCATGAATCGAATCATAAATCATGAATCATGAATCACGAATCATGAATTGAATTATGAATCATGAATCAAATCATGAATCATGAATCATGAATTATGAATTATGAATCATGAATTATGAATCATGAATTGAATCATGAATCATGAATTATGAATCATGAATTATGAATCATGAATTAAATCATGAATCATGAATCATGAATCATGAATCATGAATTGAATCATAAATTATGAATAATGAATCATGAATCATGAATCATGAATCATGAATTGAATCATGAATCATAAATCAAATCATGAATCATGAATTGAATCATGAATCATGAATCTTGAATCATGAACCATGAATTGAATCATTAATCATGAATCATGAATCATGAATTGACTCATAAATCATGAATCATGAATCGATTCATAAATCATGATTCATGAATCATGAATTGAATCCTGAATCATGAATCATGAATTGAATCATGAATCATGAATCATGAATCGAATCATGAATCATGAATCATGAATTAAATCATGAATCATGAATCATGAATCGAATCATGAATCAGTAATCATGAATCATGAATCATGAATTGAATCCTGAATCATGAATCATGAATCATGAATTGAATCATGAATCATGAATCATGAATCGAATCATGAATCATGAATCATGAATTAAATCATGAATCATGAATCATGAATCGAATCATGAATCAGTAATCATGAATCATGAATCGAATTATGAATCATGAATCATGAATCGAATCATGAATCATAAATCGAATCATGAATCATGAATTGAATCATGAATCATGAATCATGGATCGAATTATGAATCATGAATCATGAATCTTGAATCATGAATCATGAATCATGAATTAAATCATGAATCATGAATCATGAATCGAATCATGATTCATGAATCGAATCATGAATCATGAATCATTAATCATTAATCATGAATTAAATCATGAATCATGAATCATGAATTGAATCATGAATCATGAATCATTAATTGAATCATGAATCATGAATCGAATCATAAATCATGAATCATGAATCATGAATCATGAATCATTAATTGAATCATGAATCATGAATCAAATCATGAATCATGAATCATGAATTATGAATCATGAATTGAATCATGAATCATGAATTATGAATCATGAATTAAATCATGAATCATGAATCATGAATCATGAATCATGAATTGAATCATAAATTATGAATCATATATCGAATCATGAATCATGAATCATGAATTGAATCAAGAATCATGAATTATGCATCATGAATTGAATCATGATTCATGAATCATGAATTGAATCATGAATCTTGAATCATGAATCATGAATTGAATCATGAATCATGAATTGAATCATGAATCATGAATCATGAATTGAATCATGAATCATGAATCATGAATCGAATCATGAAACATGAATTGAATCATGAATCATGAATCATGAATTGAGTCATTAATCATGAATCATGAATCATGAATTGAATCATGAATCATGAATTGAATCTTGAATCATGAATCATGAATCATGAATCATGAATCGAATCATGAATCATGAATTGAATCATGAATTGAATCATAAATCATGAATAGAATCATGAATAATGTATTGAATCATGAATCATGAATCATGAATTGAATCATGAATCATGAATTGAATCATGAATCATGAATCATACATTGAATCATGAATCCTGAATTGAATCATGAATCATGAATCATGAATTGAATCATGAATCATGAATCATGAATCATGAATCATGAATCATGAATTGAATCATGAATCATGAATCAAATCATTAATCATGAATCATGAATCATGAATTGAATCATGAATCATGAATCATAAATCATGAATCATGAATCATGAATTGAATCATAAATTATGAATCATGAATCATGAATTAAATTATGAATCATTAATCATGAATAATGAATCATGAATCGAATCATGAATCATGAATCATTAATCATTAATCATGAATTAAATCATGAATCATGAATCATGAATCATTAATTGAATAATGAATCATGAATCGAATCATAAATCATAAATCATGAATCATGAATTGAATCATGAATCATGAATTATGCATCATGAATTGAATCATGATTCATGAATCATGAATTGAATCATGAATCATGAATCATGAATCATGAATTAAATCATGAATCATGAATTAAATTATGAATCATTAATCATGAATAATGAATCATGAATCGAATCATGAATCATGAATCATTAATCATTAATCATGAATTAAATCATGAATCATGAATCATGAATCATGAATCATTAATTGAATAATGAATCATGAATTGAATCATAAATCATGAATCATGAATCATGAATTGAATTATGAATCATGAATCAAATCATGAATCATGAATCATGAATTATGAATCATGAATTGAATCATGAATCATGAATTATGAATTATGAATCATGAATTAAATCATGAATCATGAATCATGAATCATGAATTGAATCATAAATTATGAATAATGAATCATGAATCATGAATCATGAATCATGAATTGAATAATGAATCATGAATCATAAATCAAATCATGAATCATGAATTGAATCATGAATCATGAATCATGAATCATGAATTGAATCATAAATCATGAATCATGAATCGATTCATAAATCATGATTCATGAATCATGAATTGAATCCTGAATCATGATTAATGAATTGAATCATGAATCATGAATCATGAATCGAATCATGAATCATGAATCATGAATTAAATCATGAATCATGAATCGAATCATGAATCAGTAATCATGAATCATGAATCATGAATTGAATCCTGAATCATGAATCATGAATCATGAATTGAATCATGAATCATGAATCGAATCATGAATCATGAATCATGAATCGAATCATGAATCAGTAATCATGAATCATGAATCATGAATAGAAATAAGGAATCATGAATCGAATCATGAATCATGAATCGAATCATGAATCATGAATTGAATCATGAATCATTAATCATGAATTGAATCATTAATCATGAATCATGAATCATGGATCGAATTATGAATCATTAATCATGAATCTTGAATCATGAATCATGAATCATGAATTAAATCATGAATCATGAATCATGAATCGAATCATGAATCATGAATCGAATCATGAATCATGAATCATTAATCATTAATCATGAATCATTAATTGAATCATGAATTATGAATCAAATCATGAATCATGAATTATGAATCATGAATTGAATCATGAATCATGAATTATGAATCATGAATTAAATCATGAATCATGAATCATGAATCATGAATTGAATCATAAATTATGAATCATGAATCGAATCATGAATCATGAATCATGAATCATGAATCATGAATTGAATCAAGATTCATGAATTATGCATCATGAATTGAATCATGATTCATGAATCATGAATTGAATCATGAATCTTGAATCATGAATCATGAATTGAATCATGAATCATGAATTGAATCATGAATCATGAATCATGAATTGAATCATGAATCATGAATCATGAATCGAATCATGAAACATGAATTGAATCATGAATCATGAATCATGAATTGAGTCATTAATCATGAATCATGAATTGAATCATGAATCATGAATTGAATCTTGAATCATGAATCATGAATCATGAATCATGAATCGAATCATGAATCATGAATTGAATCATGAATTGAATCATAAATCATGAATAGAATCATGAATAATGTATTGAATCATGAATCATGAATCATGAATTGAATCATGAATCATGAATTGAATCATGAATCATGAATCATACATTGAATCATGAATCCTGAATTGAATCATGAATCATGAATCATGAATTGAATCATGAATCATGAATCATGAATCATGAATCATGAATCATGAATCATGAATTGAATCATGAATCATGAATCAAATCATTAATCATGAATCATGAATCATGAATTGAATCATGAATCATGAATCATGAATCATGAATCATGAATAATGAATTGAATCATAAATTATGAATCATGAATCATGAATCATAAATCATGAATCATGAATTGAATCATGAATCATGAATTATGCATCATGAATTGAATCATGATTCATGAATCATGAATTGAATCATGAATCATGAATCATGAATCATGAATTGAATCATGAATCATGAATCATAAATCGAATCATGAATCATGAATTAAATCATGAATCATGAATCTTGAATCATGAATCATGAATTGAATCATGAATCATGAATTGAATCATGAATCATGAATCATGAATTGAATCATAAATCATGAATCATGAATCGAATCATAAATCATGATTCATGAATCATGAATCATGAATCAAATCATGAATCATGAATCATAAATTAAATCATGAATCATGAATCATGAATCGAATCATGAATCAGTAATCATGAATCATGAATCGAATCATGAATCATGAATCATGAATCATGAATCATGAATCATAAATTGAATCATGAATCATGAATCATAAATCGAATCATGAATCATGAATTAAATCATGAATCATGAATCTTGAATCATGAATCATGAATTGAATCATGAATCATGAATTGAATCATGAATCATGAATCATGAATTGAATCATAAATCATGAATCATGAATCGAATCATAAATCATGATTCATGAATCATGAATTGAATCACGAATCATCAATCATGAATCAAATCATTAATCATGAATCATGAATCATGAATCAAATCATGAATCATGAATCATGAATTAAATCATGAATCATGAATCATGAATCGAATCATGAATCATGAATCGAATCATGAATCATTAATCATGAATCATGAATCATGAATCGAATCATGAATCATGAATCATGAATTGAATCATGAATCATGAATCATTGATTGAATCATGAATCATGAATTGAATCATAAATCATGAATCATGAATCATGAATCATGAATCATGAATTGAATCATGAATCATGAATCATTGATTGAATCATGAATCATGAATTGAATCATAAATCATGAATCATGAATCATGAATCATGAATCATGAATCATGAATCATGAATTGAATCATGAATCATGAATCATGAATTGAATCATGAATCATAAATCGAATCATGAATCATGAATTGAATCATGAATCATGAATCATGAATCATGAATCATGAATTGAATCATAAATCATGAATCATGAATCGAATCATAAATCATGATTCATGAATCATGAATCATGAATTGAATCATGTATCATGAATTGAATCATGAATCATGAATCATGAATCGAATCATGAATCATGAATCATAAATTAAATCATGAATCATGAATCATGAATCAGTAATCATGAATCATGAATCATGAATCGAATCATGAATCATGAATCATGAATCATGAATTAAATCATGAATCATGAATTGAATCATGAATCATGAATCATTAATTGAATCATGAATTGAATCATGAATCATGAATCATGAATCATGAATCATGAATCATTAATTGAATAATGAATCATGAATTGAATCATAAATCATGAATCATGAATTATGAATCATGAATTGAATCATGAATCATGAATCATGAATCATGAATCATGAATTAAATCATAAATCATGAATCATGAATCAAATCATGAATTATGAATTGAATCATGAATCATAATTCATGAATTGAATCATTAATCATGAATCATGAATCATGAATTGAATCATGAATCATGAATTGAATCTTGAATTAAGAATCATGAATCATGAATCATGAATTAAATCATGAATCATGAATCATGAATCGAATCATGAATCATGAATCAAATCATGAATCATGAATCATGAATCATGAATCATTAATCATGAATTAAATCATGAATCATGAATTGAATCATGAATCATGAATCATTAATTGAATCATGAATCGAATCATAAATCATGAATCATGAATCATGAATCATGAATTGAATCATGAATTGAATCATGAATCATGAATTATGAATCATGAATTGAATCATGAATCATGAATTATGAATCATGAATTGAATCATGAATCATGAATCATGAATCATGAATTGAATCATAAATTATGAATCATGAATCGAATAATGAATCATGAATCATGAATCATGAATCATGAATTAAATCATGAATCATGAATTATGCATCATGAATTGAATCATGATTCATGAATCATGAATTGAATAATGAATCATGAATCATGAATCATGAATTGAATCATGAATCATGAATTGAATCATGAATCATGAATCATGAATTGAATCATGAATCATGAATCATGAATTGAATCATGAATCATGAATCATGAATCATGAATTGAATCATGAATCATGAATCATGAATTGAATCATGAATCATGAATCATGAATTGAATCATGAATCATGAATTGAATAATGAATCATGAAACATGAATTGAATCATGAATCATGAATCATGAATTGAATCATGAATCATGAATCATAAATCATAAATTAAATCATTAATTGAATCATGAATCGAATTATGAATCATTAATCAAGAAAAATGAATTGAATCATGAATCATGAAATGAATCATGAATCATGAATCTTGAATCATGAATCATGAATTGAATCATGAATCATGAATTGAATCATGAATCTTGAATCATGAATAATAAATCATGAATTGATTCATGAATCATGAATCATAAATTTAATCATAAATCATGAATCATGAATCGAATCATAAATCATGATTCATGAATCATGAATCATGAATTGAATCATGAATCATGAATCATAAATCAAATCATGAATCATGAATCATGAATCATGAATTGAATCATGAATCATGGAACATGAATTAAATCATGAATCATGAATCATTAATCGAATCATGAATCATGAATCATGAATCATGAATCATTAATCATTAATTAAATCATAATTCATAAATCATGAATTGAATCATGAATTATGAATCATTAATTGAATCATGAATCATGAGTCGAATCATAAATCATGAATCATGAATCATGAATCATGAATCATGAATTGAATCATGAATCATGAATCAAATCATGAATCATAAATCATGAATTAAATCATTAATCATGAATTTAATCATAAATCATGAATTGAATCTTGAATCATGAATCATGAATCATGAATTGAATCATGAATCATGAATCATGAATTGAATCATGAATCATGAATCATGAATTGAATCATGAATCAAGAAGCAAATCATGAATCATGAATTGAATCATAAATCATGAATAGAATCATGAATAATAAATTGAATCATGAATCATGAATTGAATCAGGAATCGAATCATGAATTGAATCATGAATCATGAATCATGAATTGAATCATGAATCGAATCATGAATTGAGTCATGAATCATGATTTAAATCATGAATCATTAAGTGAATCATGAATCATGAATCATACAATGAATTATGAATCATGAATCATGAATTGAATCATGAATCATGAATTATGAATCATGAATTGAATCATGAATCATGAATAATGAATCATGAATCATGAATTGAATCATGAATCATGAATCATGGATTGAATCATGAAACATGAATCATAAATTGAATCATGAATCATGAATCAAATCATGAATCATGAATTGAATTATGAATAATGAATCATGAATTGAATCATGAATTGAATCATGAATCATGAATCATGAATCATGAATCATGAATCATGAATCATGAATTGAATCATGAATCATGAATTGAATCATGAATCATGAATAATGAATCGACTCATGAATTATGAATTGAATTATGAATCATGAATTGAATCATGAATCGAATCATGAATAATGAATCATGAATCATGAATCATGAATTGAATCATGAATTGAATCATGAATCATGAATCCAATCATGAATCATGAATCAAGAATCATGAATCGAATCATGAATCATGAATTGAATCTTGAATCATGAATCAAGAATCATAAATTGAATCATGAATCATGAATCATGAATCGAATCATGAATCATGAATCGAATCATGAATAATAAATCATGAATTGAATCATGAATCATGAATCATTAATCAAATCATGAATCATGAATCAAGAATCATGAATCGAATCATGAATCATGAATTGAATCATGAATCATGAATCAAGAATCATGAATTGAATCATGAATTGAATCAAGAATCATGAATCATGAATCATGAATTTAATCATGAATCATGAATCATGAATTGAAATATGAATCATGAATCATGAATCATGAATCATGAATTGAATCATGAATCATGAATCATAAGTCAAATCATGAATCATGAATTGAATCATGAATCATGAATCTTGAATCATGAATCATGAATTGAATCATGAATCATGAATTGAATCATGAATCATGAATCATGAATTGAATCATAAATCATGAATCATGAATCGAATCATAAATCATAAATCATGAATCATGAATTGAATCATAAATCATGAATCATGAATCGAATCATAAATCATAAATCATGAATCATGAATCATGAATTGAATCATGAATCATGAATCATGAATCAAATCATTAATCATGAATCATGAATCATGAATCGAATCATGAATTATGAATTGAATTATGAATCATGAATTGAATCATGAATCGAATCATGAATAATGAATCATGAATCATGAATCATGAATTGAATCATGAATTGAATCATGAATCATGAATCCAATCATGAATCATGAATCAAGAATCATGAATCGAATCATGAATCATGAATTGAATCTTGAATCATGAATCAAGAATCATAAATTGAATCATGAATCATGAATCATGAATCGAATCATGAATCATGAATCGAATCATGAATAATAAATCATGAATTGAATCATGAATCATGAATCATTAATCAAATCATGAATCATGAATCAAGAATCATGAATCGAATCATGAATCATGAATTGAATCATGAATCATGAATCAAGAATCATGAATTGAATCATGAATTGAATCAAGAATCATGAATCATGAATCATGAATTTAATCATGAATCATGAATCATGAATTGAAATATGAATCATGAATCATGAATCATGAATCATGAATTGAATCATGAATCATGAATCATAAGTCAAATCATGAATCATGAATTGAATCATGAATCATGAATCATAAGTCAAATCATGAATCATGAATTGAATCATGAATCATGAATCATGAATTGAATCATAAATCATGAATCATGAATCGAATCATAAATCATGATTCATGAATCATGAATCATGAATTGAATCACGAATCATCAATCATGAATCAAATCATTAATCATGAATCATGAATCATGAATCAAATCATGAATCATGAATCATGAATTAAATCATGAATCATGAATCATGAATCGAATCATGAATCATGAATCGAATCATGAATCATTAATCATGAATCATGAATCATGAATCGAATCATGAATCATGAATCATGAATTGAATCATGAATCATGAATCATTGATTGAATCATGAATCATGAATTGAATCATAAATCATGAATCATGAATCATGAATCATGAATCATGAATTGAATCATGAATCATGAATCATTGATTGAATCATGAATCATGAATTGAATCATAAATCATGAATCATGAATCATGAATCATGAATCATGAATCATGAATTGAATCATGAATCATGAATCATGAATTGAATCATGAATCATAAATCGAATCATGAATCATGAATTGAATCATGAATCATGAATCATGAATCATGAATCATGAATTGAATCATAAATCATGAATCATGAATCGAATCATAAATCATGATTCATGAATCATGAATCATGAATTGAATCATGTATCATGAATTGAATCATGAATCATGAATCATGAATCGAATCATGAATCATGAATCATAAATTAAATCATGAATCATGAATCATGAATCAGTAATCATGAATCATGAATCATGAATCGAATCATGAATCATGAATCATGAATCATGAATTAAATCATGAATCATGAATTGAATCATGAATCATGAATCATTAATTGAATCATGAATTGAATCATGAATCATGAATCATGAATCATGAATCATGAATCATTAATTGAATAATGAATCATGAATTGAATCATAAATCATGAATCATGAATTATGAATCATGAATTGAATCATGAATCATGAATCATGAATCATGAATCATGAATTAAATCATAAATCATGAATCATGAATCAAATCATGAATTATGAATTGAATCATGAATCATAATTCATGAATTGAATCATTAATCATGAATCATGAATCATGAATTGAATCATGAATCATGAATTGAATCTTGAATTAAGAATCATGAATCATGAATCATGAATTAAATCATGAATCATGAATCATGAATCGAATCATGAATCATGAATCAAATCATGAATCATGAATCATGAATCATGAATCATTAATCATGAATTAAATCATGAATCATGAATTGAATCATGAATCATGAATCATTAATTGAATCATGAATCGAATCATAAATCATGAATCATGAATCATGAATCATGAATTGAATCATGAATTGAATCATGAATCATGAATTATGAATCATGAATTGAATCATGAATCATGAATTATGAATCATGAATTGAATCATGAATCATGAATCATGAATCATGAATTGAATCATAAATTATGAATCATGAATCGAATAATGAATCATGAATCATGAATCATGAATCATGAATTAAATCATGAATCATGAATTATGCATCATGAATTGAATCATGATTCATGAATCATGAATTGAATAATGAATCATGAATCATGAATCATGAATTGAATCATGAATCATGAATTGAATCATGAATCATGAATCATGAATTGAATCATGAATCATGAATCATGAATTGAATCATGAATCATGAATCATGAATCATGAATTGAATCATGAATCATGAATCATGAATTGAATCATGAATCATGAATCATGAATTGAATCATGAATCATGAATTGAATAATGAATCATGAAACATGAATTGAATCATGAATCATGAATCATGAATTGAATCATGAATCATGAATCATAAATCATAAATTAAATCATTAATTGAATCATGAATCGAATTATGAATCATTAATCAAGAAAAATGAATTGAATCATGAATCATGAAATGAATCATGAATCATGAATCTTGAATCATGAATCATGAATTGAATCATGAATCATGAATTGAATCATGAATCTTGAATCATGAATAATAAATCATGAATTGATTCATGAATCATGAATCATAAATTTAATCATAAATCATGAATCATGAATCGAATCATAAATCATGATTCATGAATCATGAATCATGAATTGAATCATGAATCATGAATCATAAATCAAATCATGAATCATGAATCATGAATCATGAATTGAATCATGAATCATGGAACATGAATTAAATCATGAATCATGAATCATTAATCGAATCATGAATCATGAATCATGAATCATGAATCATTAATCATTAATTAAATCATAATTCATAAATCATGAATTGAATCATGAATTATGAATCATTAATTGAATCATTAATCATGAGTCGAATCATAAATCATGAATCATGAATCATGAATCATGAATCATGAATTGAATCATGAATCATGAATCAAATCATGAATCATAAATCATGAATTAAATCATTAATCATGAATTTAATCATAAATCATGAATTGAATCTTGAATCATGAATCATGAATCATGAATTGAATCATGAATCATGAATCATGAATTGAATCATGAATCATGAATCATGAATTGAATCATGAATCAAGAAGCAAATCATGAATCATGAATTGAATCATAAATCATGAATAGAATCATGAATAATAAATTGAATCATGAATCATGAATTGAATCAGGAATCGAATCATGAATTGAATCATGAATCATGAATCATGAATTGAATCATGAATCGAATCATGAATTGAGTCATGAATCATGATTTAAATCATGAATCATTAAGTGAATCATGAATCATGAATCATACAATGAATTATGAATCATGAATCATGAATTGAATCATGAATCATGAATTATGAATCATGAATTGAATCATGAATCATGAATCATGGATTGAATCATGAAACATGAATCATAAATTGAATCATGAATCATGAATCAAATCATGAATCATTTATTGAATTATGAATAATGAATCATGAATTGAATCATGAATTGAATCATGAATCATGAATCATGAATCATGAATCATGAATCATGAATCATGAATCATGAATTGAATCATGAATCATGAATTGAATCATGAATCATGAATAATGAATCGACTCATGAATTATGAATTGAATTATGAATCATGAATTGAATCATGAATCGAATCATGAATAATGAATCATGAATCATGAATCATGAATTGAATCATGAATTGAATCATGAATCATGAATCCAATCATGAATCATGAATCAAGAATCATGAATCGAATCATGAATCATGAATTGAATCTTGAATCATGAATCAAGAATCATAAATTGAATCATGAATCATGAATCATGAATCGAATCATGAATCATGAATCGAATCATGAATAATAAATCATGAATTGAATCATGAATCATGAATCATTAATCAAATCATGAATCATGAATCAAGAATCATGAATCGAATCATGAATCATGAATTGAATCATGAATCAAGAATCATGAATTGAATCATGAATTGAATCAAGAATCATGAATCATGAATCATGAATTTAATCATGAATCATGAATCATGAATTGAAATATGAATCATGAATCATGAATCATGAATTGAATCATGAATCATGAATCATAAGTCAAATCATGAATCATGAATTGAATCATGAATCATGAATCTTGAATCATGAATCATGAATTGAATCATGAATCATGAATTGAATCATGAATCATGAATCATGAATTGAATCATAAATCATGAATCATGAATCGAATCATAAATCATAAATCATGAATCATGAATTGAATCATAAATCATGAATCATGAATCGAATCATAAATCATAAATCATGAATCATGAATCATGAATTGAATCATGAATCATGAATCATGAATCAAATCATTAATCATGAATCATGAATCATGAATCGAATCATGAATTATGAATTGAATTATGAATCATGAATTGAATCATGAATCGTGAATCATGAATTGAATCATGAATTGAATCATGAATCATGAATCCAATCATGAATCATGAATCAAGAATCATGAATCGAATCATGAATCGAATCATGAATCATGAATTGAATCTTGAATCATGAATCAAGAATCATAAATTGAATCATGAATCATGAATCATGAATCGAATCATGAATCATGAATCGAATCATGAATAATAAATCATGAATTGAATCATGAATCATGAATCATTAATCAAATCATGAATCATGAATCAAGAATCATGAATCGAATCATGAATCATGAATTGAATCATGAATCATGAATCAAGAATCATGAATTGAATCATGAATTGAATCAAGAATCATGAATCATGAATCATGAATTTAATCATGAATCATGAATCATGAATTGAAATATGAATCATGAATCATGAATCATGAATCATGAATTGAATCATGAATCATGAATCATAAGTCAAATCATGAATCATGAATTGAATCATGAATCATGAATCTTGAATCATGAATCATGAATTGAATCATGAATCATGAATTGAATCATGAATCATGAATCATGAATTGAATCATAAATCATGAATCATGAATCGAATCATAAATCATAAATCATGAATCATGAATTGAATCATAAATCATGAATCATGAATCGAATCATAAATCATAAATCATGAATCATGAATCATGAATTGAATCATGAATCATGAATCATGAATCAAATCATTAATCATGAATCATGAATCATGAATCGAATCATGAATCATGAATCATGAATCATGAATTGAATCATGAATCATAAATCATGAATTAAATCATGAATCATGAATCATGAATCGAATCATGAATCATTAATCATGAATCATGAATCGAATCATGAGTCATGAATCATGAATCATGAATCATGAATTGAAACATGAATCAAATCATGAATCATGAATCATGAATTATGAATCATGAATTGAATCATGAATCATGAATTATGAATCATGAATTGAATCATGAATCATGAATCATGAATCATGAATTGAATCATAAATTATGAATCATGAATCGAATAATGAATCATGAATCATGAATCATGAATCATGAATTAAATCATGAATCATGAATTATGCATCATGAATTGAATCATGATTCATGAATCATGAATTGAATCATGAATTAAATCATGAATCATGAATTGAATCATGAATCATGAATCATTAATTGAATCATGAATCGAATCATAAATCATGAATCATGAATCATGAATCATGAATTGAATCATGAATCAAATCATGAATCATGAATCATGAATTATGAATCATGAATTGAATCATGAATCATGAATTATGAATCATGAATTGAATCATGAATCATGAATCATGAATCATGAATTGAATCATAAATTATGAATCATGAATCGAATAATTAATCATGAATCATGAATCATGAATCATGAATTAAATCATGAATCATGAATTATGCATCATGAATTGAATCATGATTCATGAATTATGAATTGAATCATGAATCTTGAATCATGAATTGAATCATGAATCATGAATCATGAATTGAATCATGAATCATGAATCATGAATTGAATCATGAATCATGAATCATGAATTGAATCATGAAACATGAATTGAATCATGAATCATGAATCATGAATTGAATCATGAATCATGAATCATAAATCATGAATTAAATCATTAATTTAATCATGAATCGAATTATGAATCATTAATCAAGAATAATGAATTGAATCATGAATCATGAAATGAATCATGAATCATGAATCTTGAATCATGAATTGAATCATGAATCATGAATAATGAATCATGAATCATGAATTGAATCATGAATCATGGATTGAATCATGAAACATGAATCATAAATTGAATCATGAATCATGAATCAAATCATGAATCATGAATTGAATTATGAATAATGAATCATGAATTGAATCATGAATTGAATCATGAATCATGAATCATGAATCATGAATCATGAATCATGAATCATGAATCATGAATTGAATCATGAATCATGAATTGAATCATGAATCATGAATAATGAATCGACTCATGAATTATGAATTGAATTATGAATCATGAATTGAATCATGAATCGAATCATGAATAATGAATCATGAATCATGAATCATGAATTGAATCATGAATTGAATCATGAATCATGAATCCAATCATGAATCATGAATCAAGAATCATGAATCGAATCATGAATCATGAATTGAATCTTGAATCATGAATCAAGAATCATAAATTGAATCATGAATCATGAATCATGAATCGAATCATGAATCATGAATCGAATCATGAATAATAAATCATGAATTGAATCATGAATCATGAATCATTAATCAAATCATGAATCATGAATCAAGAATCATGAATCGAATCATGAATCATGAATTGAATCATGAATCATGAATCAAGAATCATGAATTGAATCATGAATTGAATCAAGAATCATGAATCATGAATCATGAATTTAATCATGAATCATGAATCATGAATTGAAATATGAATCATGAATCATGAATCATGAATCATGAATTGAATCATGAATCATGAATCATAAGTCAAATCATGAATCATGAATTGAATCATGAATCATGAATCTTGAATCATGAATCATGAATTGAATCATGAATCATGAATTGAATCATGAATCATGAATCATGAATTGAATCATAAATCATGAATCATGAATCGAATCATAAATCATAAATCATGAATCATGAATTGAATCATAAATCATGAATCATGAATCGAATCATAAATCATAAATCATGAATCATGAATCATGAATTGAATCATGAATCATGAATCATGAATCAAATCATTAATCATGAATCATGAATCATGAATCGAATCATGAATCATGAATCATGAATCATGAATTGAATCATGAATCATAAATCATGAATTAAATCATGAATCATGAATCATGAATCGAATCATGAATCATTAATCATGAATCATGAATCATGAATCGAATCATGAGTCATGAATCATGAATCATGAATCATGAATTGAAACATGAATCAAATCATGAATCATGAATCATGAATTATGAATCATGAATTGAATCATGAATCATGAATTATGAATCATGAATTGAATCATGAATCATGAATCATGAATCATGAATTGAATCATAAATTATGAATCATGAATTGAATCATGAATCATGAATCATGAATCATGAATCATGAATTAAATCATGAATCATGAATTATGCATCATGAATTGAATCATGATTCATGAATCATGAATTGAATCATGAATTAAATCATGAATCATGAATTGAATCATGAATCATGAATCATTAATTGAATCATGAATCGAATCATAAATCATGAATCATGAATCATGAATCATGAATTGAATCATGAATCAAATCATGAATCATGAATCATGAATTATGAATCATGAATTGAATCATGAATCATGAATTATGAATCATGAATTGAATCATGAATCATGAATCATGAATCATGAATTGAATCATAAATTATGAATCATGAATCGAATAATTAATCATGAATCATGAATCATGAATCATGAATTAAATCATGAATCATGAATTATGCATCATGAATTGAATCATGATTCATGAATTATGAATTGAATCATGAATCTTGAATCATGAATTGAATCATGAATCATGAATCATGAATTGAATCATGAATCATGAATCATGAATTGAATCATGAAACATGAATTGAATCATGAATCATGAATCATGAATTGAATCATGAATCATGAATCATAAATCATGAATTAAATCATTAATTGAATCATGAATCGAATTATGAATCATTAATCAAGAATAATGAATTGAATCATGAATCATGAAATGAATCATGAATCATGAATCTTGAATCATGAATCATGAATTGAATCATGAATTATGAATTGAATCATGAATCTTGAATCATGAATAATAAATCATGAATTGATTCATGAATCATGAATCATAAATTGAATCATAAATCATGAGTCATGAATCGAATCATAAATCATGATTCATGAATCATGAATCATGAATTGAATCATGAATCATGAATCATAAATCAAATCATGAATCATGAATCATGAATCATGAATCATGAATTGAATCATGAATCATGGAACATGAATTAAATCATGAATCATAAATCATGAATTGAATCATGAATTATGAATCATTAATTGAATCATGAATCATGAGTCGAATCATAAATCATGCATCATGAATCATGAATCATGAATCATGAATTGAATCATGAATCATGAATCAAATCATGAATCATAAATCATGAATTAAATCATTAATCATGAATCATGAATCATGAATTTAATCATGAATCATGAATTGAATCTTGAATCATGAATCATGAATCATGAATTGAATCATGAATCATGAATCATGAATTGAATCATGAATCAAGAATCAAATCATGAATCATGAATTGAATCATGAATCATGAATCATGAATTGAATCATGAATAATAAATTGAATCATGATTCATAAATCGAATCATGAATTTAATCATGAATCATGAATCATGAATTGAATCATGAATCATGATTCATAAATCGAATCATGAATCATGAATTGAATCATGAATCGAATCATGAATTGAGTCATGAATCATGATTTAAATCATGAATCATGATTTAAATCATGAATCATTAAGTGAATCATGAATCATGAATCATACAATGAATCATGAATCATGAATCATGAATTGAATCATGAATCATGAATCATGAATCATGAATTAAATCATGAATCATGAATTATGCATCATGAATTGAATCATGATTTAAATCATGAATCATGATTTAAATCATGAATCATTAAGTGAATCATGAATCATGAATCATACAATGAATCATGAATCATGAATCATGAATTGAATCATGAATCATGAATTATGAATCATGAATTAAATCATGAATCATGAATTATGCATCATGAATTGAATCATGATTCATGAATCATGAATTGAATCATGAATTAAATCATGAATCATGAATTGAATCATGAATCATGAATCATTAATTGAATCATGAATCGAATCATAAATCATGAATCATGAATCATGAATCATGAATTGAATCATGAATCAAATCATGAATCATGAATCATGAATTATGAATCATGAATTGAATCATGAATCATGAATTATGAATCATGAATTGAATCATGAATCATGAATCATGAATCATGAATTGAATCATAAATTATGAATCATGAATCGAATAATTAATCATGAATCATGAATCATGAATCATGAATTAAATCATGAATCATGAATTATGCATCATGAATTGAATCATGATTCATGAATTATGAATTGAATCATGAATCTTGAATCATGAATTGAATCATGAATCATGAATCATGAATTGAATCATGAATCATGAATCATGAATTGAATCATGAATCATGAATCATGAATTGAATCATGAAACATGAATTGAATCATGAATCATGAATCATGAATTGAATCATGAATCATAAATCATAAATCATGAATTAAATCATTAATTTAATCATGAATCGAATTATGAATCATTAATCAAGAATAATGAATTGAATCATGAATCATGAAATGAATCATGAATCATGAATCTTGAATCATGAATTGAATCATGAATCATGAATAATGAATCATGAATCATGAATTGAATCATGAATCATGGATTGAATCATGAAACATGAATCATAAATTGAATCATGAATCATGAATCAAATCATGAATCATGAATTGAATTATGAATAATGAATCATGAATTGAATCATGAATTGAATCATGAATCATGAATCATGAATCATGAATCATGAATCATGAATCATGAATTGAATCATGAATCATGAATTGAATCATGAATCATGAATAATGAATCGACTCATGAATTATGAATTGAATTATGAATCATGAATTGAATCATGAATCGAATCATGAATAATGAATCATGAATCATGAATCATGAATTGAATCATGAATTGAATCATGAATCATGAATCCAATCATGAATCATGAATCAAGAATCATGAATCGAATCATGAATCATGAATTGAATCTTGAATCATGAATCAAGAATCATAAATTGAATCATGAATCATGAATCATGAATCGAATCATGAATCATGAATCGAATCATGAATAATAAATCATGAATTGAATCATGAATCATGAATCATTAATCAAATCATGAATCATGAATCAAGAATCATGAATCGAATCATGAATCATGAATTGAATCATGAATCATGAATCAAGAATCATGAATTGAATCATGAATTGAATCAAGAATCATGAATCATGAATCATGAATTTAATCATGAATCATGAATCATGAATTGAAATATGAATCATGAATCATGAATCATGAATCATGAATTGAATCATGAATCATGAATCATAAGTCAAATCATGAATCATGAATTGAATCATGAATCATGAATCTTGAATCATGAATCATGAATTGAATCATGAATCATGAATTGAATCATGAATCATGAATCATGAATTGAATCATAAATCATGAATCATGAATCGAATCATAAATCATAAATCATGAATCATGAATTGAATCATAAATCATGAATCATGAATCGAATCATAAATCATAAATCATGAATCATGAATCATGAATTGAATCATGAATCATGAATCATGAATCAAATCATTAATCATGAATCATGAATCATGAATCGAATCATGAATCATGAATCATGAATCATGAATTGAATCATGAATCATAAATCATGAATTAAATCATGAATCATGAATCATGAATCGAATCATGAATCATTAATCATGAATCATGAATCATGAATCGAATCATGAGTCATGAATCATGAATCATGAATCATGAATTGAAACATGAATCAAATCATGAATCATGAATCATGAATTATGAATCATGAATTGAATCATGAATCATGAATTATGAATCATGAATTGAATCATGAATCATGAATCATGAATCATGAATTGAATCATAAATTATGAATCATGAATCGAATAATGAATCATGAATCATGAATCATGAATCATGAATTAAATCATGAATCATGAATTATGCATCATGAATTGAATCATGATTCATGAATCATGAATTGAATCATGAATTAAATCATGAATCATGAATTGAATCATGAATCATGAATCATTAATTGAATCATGAATCGAATCATAAATCATGAATCATGAATCATGAATCATGAATTGAATCATGAATCAAATCATGAATCATGAATCATGAATTATGAATCATGAATTGAATCATGAATCATGAATTATGAATCATGAATTGAATCATGAATCATGAATCATGAATCATGAATTGAATCATAAATTATGAATCATGAATCGAATAATTAATCATGAATCATGAATCATGAATCATGAATTAAATCATGAATCATGAATTATGCATCATGAATTGAATCATGATTCATGAATTATGAATTGAATCATGAATCTTGAATCATGAATTGAATCATGAATCATGAATCATGAATTGAATCATGAATCATGAATCATGAATTGAATCATGAAACATGAATTGAATCATGAATCATGAATCATGAATTGAATCATGAATCATGAATCATAAATCATGAATTAAATCATTAATTGAATCATGAATCGAATTATGAATCATTAATCAAGAATAATGAATTGAATCATGAATCATGAAATGAATCATGAATCATGAATCTTGAATCATGAATCATGAATTGAATCATGAATTATGAATTGAATCATGAATCTTGAATCATGAATAATAAATCATGAATTGATTCATGAATCATGAATCATAAATTGAATCATAAATCATGAGTCATGAATCGAATCATAAATCATGATTCATGAATCATGAATCATGAATTGAATCATGAATCATGAATCATAAATCAAATCATGAATCATGAATCATGAATCATGAATCATGAATTGAATCATGAATCATGGAACATGAATTAAATCATGAATCATAAATCATGAATTGAATCATGAATTATGAATCATTAATTGAATCATGAATCATGAGTCGAATCATAAATCATGCATCATGAATCATGAATCATGAATCATGAATTGAATCATGAATCATGAATCAAATCATGAATCATAAATCATGAATTAAATCATTAATCATGAATCATGAATCATGAATTTAATCATGAATCATGAATTGAATCTTGAATCATGAATCATGAATCATGAATTGAATCATGAATCATGAATCATGAATTGAATCATGAATCAAGAATCAAATCATGAATCATGAATTGAATCATGAATCATGAATCATGAATTGAATCATGAATAATAAATTGAATCATGATTCATAAATCGAATCATGAATTTAATCATGAATCATGAATCATGAATTGAATCATGAATCATGATTCATAAATCGAATCATGAATCATGAATTGAATCATGAATCGAATCATGAATTGAGTCATGAATCATGATTTAAATCATGAATCATGATTTAAATCATGAATCATTAAGTGAATCATGAATCATGAATCATACAATGAATCATGAATCATGAATCATGAATTGAATCATGAATCATGAATTATGAATCATGAATTGAGTCATGAATCATGATTTAAATCATGAATCATGATTTAAATCATGAATCATTAAGTGAATCATGAATCATGATTTAAATCATGAATCATTAAGTGAATCATGAATCATACAATGAATCATGAATCATGAATCATGAATTGAATCATGAATCATGAATTATGAATCATGAATTGAATCATAAATCATGAATAATGAATCATGAATCATGAATTGAATCATGAATCATGAATCATGGATTGAATCATGAATCATGAATCATAAATTGAATCATGAATCAAATCATGAATCATGAATTGAATTATGAATAATGAATCATGAATTGAATCATGAATTGAATCATGAATTGAATCATGAATCATGAATTGAATCATGAATCATGAATCGACTCATGAATTATGAATTGAATCATGAATCATGAATTGAATCATGAATCATGAATCGAATAATGAATAATGAATCATGAATCATGAATCATGAATTGAATCATGAATTGAATCATGAATCATGAATCCAATCATGAATCATGAATCAAGAATCATGAATCGAATCATGAATCATGAATTGAATCTTGAATCATGAATCAAGAATCATAAATTGAATCATGAATCATGAATCATGAATCGAATCATGAATCATGAATCGAATCATGAATAATAAATCATGAATTGAATCATGAATCATGAATTGAGTCATGAATCATGAATCAAGAATCATGAATCATGAATCATAAATTGAATCATGAATCATGAATCATGAATCGAATCATGAATCATGAATCGAATCATGAATAATAAATCATGAATTGAATCATGAATCATGAATTGAGTCATGAATCATGAATCAAGAATCATGAATCATGAATCATGAATTGAATCATGAATCATGAATCATGAATTGAAATATGAATCATGAATCATGAATCATGAATTGAATCATGAATCATGAATCATAAATCAAATCATGAATCATGAATTGAATCATGAATCATAAATCTTGAATCATGAATCATGAATTGAATCATGAATCCTGAATTGAATCATGAATCATAAATCATGAATTGAATCATAAATCATGAATCATGAATCGAATCATAAATGATAAATCATGAATCATGAATTGAATCATGAATCATGAATCATGAATCAAATCATTAATCATGAATCATGAATCATGAGTCGAATCATGAATCATGAATCATGAATCATGAATTGAATCATGAATCATGAATCATGAATTAAATCATGAATCATGAATCATGAATCGAATCATGAATCATTAATCATGAATCATGAATCATGAATCGAATCATGAGTCATGAATCATGAATCATGAATCATGAATCATAAATCATTAATCATGAATTAAATCATGAATCATGAATCATTAATTGAATCATGAATCATTAATTGAATCATGAATCGAATTATAAAAAATGAATCATGAATCATGAATCATGAATTGAATCCTGAATCATGAATCAAATCATGAATCATGAATCATGAATTATGAATCATGAATTGAATCATGAATCATGAATTATGAAACATGAATTGAATCATGAATCATGAATCATGAATCATGAATCATGAATTGAATCATAAATCATGAATCATGAATCAAATCATGAATCATGAATCATGAATTGAATCATGAATCATCAATTATGCATCATGAATTGAATCATGATTCATGAATCATGAATTGAATCATGAATCATGAATCATGAATCATGAATCATGAATCATGAATCATGAATCATGAATCATAAATTGAATCATGAATCATGAATCATAAATCGAATCATGAATCATGAATTAAATCATGAATCATGAATCTTGAATCATGAATCATGAATTGAATCAAAAATCATGAATCATGAATCGAATCATAAATCATGATTCATGAATCATGAATCATGAATTGAATCACGAATCATCAATCATGAATCAAATCATTAATCATGAATCATGAATCATGAATCAAATCATGAATCATGAATCATGAATCAAATCATGAATCATGAATCATGAATTAAATCATGAATCATGAATCATGAATCCAATCATGAATCATGAATCGAATCATGAATCATTAATCATGAATCATGAATCATGAATCGAATCATGAATCATGAATCATGAATTGAATCATGAATCATGAATCATTGATTAAATCATGAATCATGAATTGAATCATAAATCATGAATCATGAATCATGAATCATGAATTGAATCATGAATCATGAATCATTGATTGAATCATGAATCATGAATTGAATCATAAATCATGAATCATGAATCATGAATCATGAATCATGAATTGAATTATGAATCATGAATCATGAATTAAATCATGAATTATGAATCGAATCATGAATCATTAATCATGAATCATGAATCATGAATCATAAATTGAATCATGAATCATGAATCATAAATCGAATCATAAATCATGAATTGAATCATGAATCTTGAATCATGAATCATGAATTGAATCATGAATCATGAATTGAATCCTGAATCATGAATCATGAATTGAATCATAAATCATGAATCATGAATCGAATTATAAATAATGAATCATGAATCATGAATCATGAATTGAATCCTGAATCATGAATCAAATCATGAATCATGAATCATGAATTATGAATCATTAATTGAATCATGAATCATGAATCATGAATTGAATCATGAATCATGAATCATAAATCATGAATCATGAATCGAATCATGAATCATGAATCATGAATCATGAATCATGAATTGAATCATGAATCATGAATTATGCATCATGAATTGAATCATGATTCATGAATCATGAATTGAATCATGAATCATGAATCATGAATCATGAATCATGAATCATGAATCATGAATCATAAATTGAATCATGAATCATGAATCATAAATCGAATCATAAATCATGAATTGAATCATGAATCATGAATCTTGAATCATGAATCTTGAATCATGAATCATGAATTGAATCATGAATCATGAATTGAATCATGAATCATGAATCATGAATTGAATCATAAATCATGGATCATGAATCGAATCATAAATCATGATTCATGAATCATGAATCATGAATTGAATCACGAATCATCAATTATGAATCAAATCATTAATCATGAATCATTAATCATGAATCAAATCATGAATCATGAATCATGAATTAAATCATGAATCATGAATCACGAATCAAATCATGAATCATGAATCATTGATTGAATCATGAATCATGAATTGAATCATAAATTTATGAATCATGAATCATGAATCATGAATTGAATCATGAATCATGAATCAAATCATGAATCATGAATCATGAATTATGAATCATGAATTGAATCATGAATCATGAATCATGAATCATGAATCATGAATTGAATCATAAATCATGAATCATGAATCATGAATTGAATTATAAATCATGAATCATGAATTGAATCATGAATCATGAATTATGTATCATGAATTGAATCATGATTCATGAATCATGAATTGAATCATGAATCATGAATCATGAATCATGAATCATGAATCATGAATCATGAATCATAAATCGAATCATGAATCATGAATTAAATCATGAATCATGAATCTTGAATCATGAATCATGAATTGAATCATGAATCATGAATTGAATCATGAATCATGAATCATGAATTGAATCATAAATCATGAATCATGAATCGAATCATAAATCATGATTCATGAATCATGAATCATGAATTAAATCACGATTCATCAATCATGAATCAAATCATTAATCATGAATCATGATTCATGAATCATGAATCATGAATCATGAATCATGAATTAAATCATGAATCATGAATCATGAATCGAATCATGAATCATGAATCGAATCATGAATCATTAATCATGAATCATGAATCATGAATCGAATCATGAATCATGAATCATGAATTGAATCATGAATCATGAATCATTGATTGAATCATGAATCATGAATTGAATCATAAATCATGAATCATGAATCATGAATCATGAATCATGAATTGAATCATGAATCATGAATCATTGATTGAATCATGAATCATGAATTGAATCATAAATCATGAATCATGAATCATGAATCATGAATCATGAATCATGAATCATGAATTGAATCATGAATCACGAATCATGAATTAAATCATGAATCATGAATCATGAATCAAATCATGAATCATTAATCATGAATCATGAATCATGAATCGAATCATGAGTCATGAATCATAAATCATTAATCATGAATTAAATCATGAATCATGAATCATTAATTGAATCATGAATCATGAATCATTAATTGAATCATGAATCATGAATCGAATTATAAATAATGAATCATGAATCATGAATCATGAATCATGAATTGAATCCTGAATCATGAATCAAATCATGAATCATGAATCATGAATTATGAATCATTAATTGAATCATGAATCATGAATTATGAATCATGAATTGAATCATGAATCATGAATCATAAATCATGAATCATGAATCGAATCATGAATCATGAATCATGAATCATGAATCATGAATCATGATTCATGAATCATGAATCATGAATTGAATCACGAATCATCAATCATGAATCAAATCATTAATCATGAATCATGAATCATGAATCAAATCATGAATCATGAATCATGAATTAAATCATGAATCATGAATCATGAATCGAATCATGAATCATTAATCATGAATCATGAATCATGAATCGAATCATGAATCATGAATCATGAATTGAATCATGAATCATTGATTGAATCATGAATCATGAATTGAATCATAAATTTATGAATCATGAATCATGAATCGAATCATGAATCATGAATCAAATCATGAATCATGAATCATGAATTATGAATGATGAATTGAATCATGAATCATGAATCATGAATCATGAATCATGAATTGAATCATAAATCATGAATCATGAATCATGAATTGAATTATAAATCATGAATCATGAATTGAATCATGAATCATGAATCATGAATCGAATCATGAATCATGAATTGAATCATGAATCATGAATCATGAATTGAATCATGAATCATGAATCATGAATTGAATCATGAATCATGAATCATGAATCATGAATTGAATCATGAATCATGAATTGAATCTTGAATCATGAATCATGAATAGAATCATGAATCATGAATTGAATCAGGAATCGAATCATGAATTGAATCATGAATTATGAATTGAATCATGAATCATGAATCATGAATTGAATCATGAATCAAATCATGAATCATGAATCATGAATTATGAATCATGAATTGAATCATGAATCATGAATTATGAATCATGAATTGAATCATGAATCATGAATCATGAATCATGAATTGAATCATAAATTATGAATCATGAATCGAATAATGAATCATGAATCATAAATCATGAATTGAAGCATGAATCATGAATTATGCATTATGAATTGAATCATGATTCATGAATCATGAATTGAATCATGAATCTTGAATCATGAATCATGAATTGAATCATGAATCATGAATCATGAATCGAATCATGAATCATGAATCATAAATTAAATCATGAATCATGAATCATGAATCGAATCATGAATCAGTAATCATGAATCATGAATCGAATCATGAATCATGAATCATGAATCATGAATCATTAATCATGAATTAAATCATGAATCATGAATCATGAATTATGAATCATGAATTGAATCATGAATCATGAATCATGAATCATGAACCATGAATTGAATCATAAATCATGAATCATGAATTGAATCATGAATCATGAATCATGAATCGAATCATGAATCATGAATTGAATCATGAATCATGAATCATGAATTGAATCATTAATCATGAATCATGAATTGAATCATGAATCATGAATTGAATCTTGAATCATGAATCATGAATCATGAATCATGAATTAAATCATGAATCATGAATCATGAATCGAATCATGAATCATGAATCATGAATCGACTCATGAATTATGAATTGAATTATGAATCATGAATTGAATCATGAATCATGAATCATGAATAATGAATCATGAATCATGAATAATGAATCATAAATCATAAATCGAATCATGAATCATGAATTGAATCATGAATCATGAATCGAATCATGAAACATGAATTGAATCATGAATCATGAATCATGAATCATGAATCATGAATTGAATCATGAATCATGAATCATAAATCATGAATTAAATCATTAATTGAATCATGAATCGAATCATGAATCATTAATCAAGAATAATGAATTGACTCATGAATCATGAATTGAATCATGAATCATGAATTGAATCATGAATCTTGAATCATGAATCATTAATCATCAATTGATTCATGAATCATGAATCATGAATCATAAATTGAATCATAAATCATGAATCATGAATCGAATCATAAATCATGATTCATGAATCATGAATCATGAATTGAATCATGAATCATGAATCATGAATCAAATCATATATCATGAATCATGAATCATGAATCATGAATTGAATCATGTATCATGAATTAAATCATGAATCATGAATTATTAATCATGAATTGAATCATGAATCATGAATTATGAATCATGAATTGAATCATGAATCATGAATCATGAATCATGAATTGAATCATGAATCATGAATCATGAATTAAATCATGAATCATGAATCATGAATCGAATCATGAATCGTTAATCGTGAATCATGAATCATGAATCATGAATCATGAATCATTAATCATGAATTAAATCATGAATCATGAATCATGAATTAAATCATGAATCATGAATCATTATTGAATCATGAATCATGAGTCAAATCATGAATCATGAATCATGAATTATGAATCATGAATTGAATCATGAATCATGAATCATGAATTGAATCATAAATCACGAATCATGAATTGAATCATGAATCATGAATCATGAATCATGAATTGAATCATAAATCACGAATCATGAATTGAATCATGAATCATGAATCATGAATCGAATCATGAATCATGAATTGAATCATTAATCATGAATCATGAATCATGAATTGAATCATGAATCATAAATTGAATCTTGAATCATGAATCATGAATCATGAATTGAATCATGAATCATGAATCATGAATTGAATCATGAATCATGAATCATGAATCATGAATCGAATCATGAATCATGAATCATGAATTGAATCATGAATCATGAATCATTGATTGAATCATGAATCATGAATTGAATCATAAATTTATGAATCATGAATCATGAATCATGAATCATGAATTGAATCATGAATCATGAATCAAATCATGAATCATGAATCATGAATTATGAATCATGAATTGAATCATGAATCATGAATCATGAATCATGAATCATGAATTGAATCATGAATCATGAATCATGAATCATGAATTGAATTATAAATCATGAATCATGAATTGAATCATGAATCATGAATCATGAATCGAATCATGAATCATGAATTGAATCATGAATCATGAATCATGAATTGAATCATAAATCATGAATCATGAATCATGAATCATGAATCATGAATTGAATCATGAATCATGAATTGAATCTTGAATCATGAATCATGAATAGAATCATGAATCATGAATTGAATCAGGAATCGAATCATGAATCATGAATTGAATCATGAATCATGAATCATGAATTGAATGATGAATCAAATCATGAATCATGAATTATGAATCATGAATTGAATCATGAATCATGAATTATGAATCATGAATTGAATCATGAATCATGAATCATGAATTGAATCATAAATTATGAATCATGAATCGAATAATGAATCATGAATCATGAATCATAAATCATGAATTGAAGCATGAATCATGAATTATACATCATGAATTGAATCATGATTCATGAATCATGAATTGAATCATGAATCATGAATCATGAATCGAATCATGAATTGTTAATCGTGAATCATGAATCATGAATCATGAATCATGAATCATTAATCATGAAATAAATCATGAATCATGAATCATGAATTAAATCATGAATCATGAATCATTATTGAATCATGAATCATGACTCGAATCATAAATCATGAATCATTAATCATGAATCATGAATCAAATCATGAATCATGAATTGAATCATGAATCATAAATCTTGAATCATGAATCATGAATTGAATCATGAATCCTGAATTGAATCATGAATCATAAATCATGAATTGAATCATAAATCATGAATCATGAATCGAATCATAAATGATAAATCATAAATCATGAATCATGAATTGAATCATGAATCATGAATCAAATCATTAATCATGAATCATGAATCATGAGTCGAATCATGAATCATGAATCATGAATCATGAATTGAATCATGAATCATGAATTAAATCATGAATCATGAATCATGAATCGAATCATGAATCATTAATCATGAATCATGAATCATGAATCAAATCATGAGTCATGAATCATGAATCATGAATCATGAATCATAAATCATTAATCATGAATTAAATCATGAATCATGAATCATTAATTGAATCATGAATCATTCATTGAATCATGAATCGAATTATAAAAAATGAATCATGAATCATGAATCATGAATTGAATCCTGAATCATGAATCAAATCATGAATCATGAATCATGAATTATGAATCATGAATTGAATCATGAATCATGAATTATGAAACATGAATTGAATCATGAATCATGAATCATGAATCATGAATCATGAATTGAATCATAAATCATGAATCATGAATCAAATCATGAATCATGAATCATGAATCATGAATTGAATCATGAATCATGAATTATGCATCATGAATTGAATCATGATTCATGAATCATGAATTGAATCATGAATCATGAATCATGAATCATGAATCATGAATCATGAATCATGAATCATAAATTGAATCATGAATCATGAATCATAAATCGAATCATGAATCATGAATTAAATCATGAATCATGAATCGAATCATGAATCATTAATCATGAATCATGAATCATGAATCGAATCATGAATCATGAATCATGAATTGAATCATGAATCATGAATCATTGATTGAATCATGAATCATGAATTGAATCATAAATCATGAATCATGAATCATGAATCATGAATTGAATCATGAATCATGAATCATTGATTGAATCATGAATCATGAATTGAATCATAAATCATGAATCATGAATCATGAATCATGAATCATGAATTGAATTATGAATCATGAATCATGAATTAAATCATGAATTATGAATCGAATCATGAATCATTAATCATGAATCATAAATTGAATCATGAATCATGAATCATAAATCGAATCATAAATCATGAATTGAATCATGAATCTTGAATCATGAATCATGAATTGAATCATGAATCATGAATTGAATCCTGAATCATGAATCATGAATTGAATCATAAATCATGAATCATGAATCGAATTATAAATAATGAATCATGAATCATGAATCATGAATTGAATCCTGAATCATGAATCAAATCATGAATCATGAATCATGAATTATGAATCATTAATTGAATCATGAATCATGAATTATGAATCATGAATTGAATCATGAATCATGAATCATAAATCATGAATCATGAATCGAATCATGAATCATGAATCATGAATCATGAATCATGAATCATGAATTGAATCATGAATCATGAATTATGCATCATGAATTGAATCATGATTCATGAATCATGAATTGAATCATGAATCATGAATCATGAATCATGAATCATGAATCATGAATCATGAATCATGAATCATAAATTGAATCATGAATCATGAATCATAAATCGAATCATAAATCATGAATTGAATCATGAATCATGAATCTTGAATCATGAATCTTGAATCATGAATCATGAATTGATCATCATGAATCATGAATTGAATCATGAATCATGAATCATGAATTGAATCATAAATCATGGATCATGAATCGAATCATAAATCATGATTCATGAATCATGAATCATGAATTGAATCACGAATCATCAATTATGAATCAAATCATTAATCATGAATCATTAATCATGAATCAAATCATTAATCATGAATCATTGATTGAATCATGAATCATGAATTGAATCATAAATTTATGAATCATGAATCATGAATCATGAATCATGAATTGAATCATGAATCATGAATCAAATCATGAATCATGAATCATGAATTATGAATCATGAATTGAATCATGAATCATGAATCATGAATCATGAATCATGAATTGAATCATAAATCATGAATCATGAATCATGAATTGAATTATAAATCATGAATCATGAATTGAATCATGAATCATGAATTATGTATCATGAATTGAATCATGATTCATGAATCATGAATTGAATCATGAATCATGAATCATGAATCATGAATCATGAATCATGAATCATGAATCATGAATCATAAATTGAATCATGAATCATGAATCATAAATCGAATCATGAATCATGAATTAAATCATGAATCATGAATCTTGAATCATGAATCATGAATTGAATCATGAATCATGAATTGAATCATGAATCATGAATCATGAATTGAATCATAAATCATGAATCATGAATCGAATCATAAATCATGATTCATGAATCATGAATCATGAATTGAATCACGAATCATCAATCATGAATCAAATCATTAATCATGAATCATGAATCATGAATCAAATCATGAATCATGAATCATGAATTAAATCATGAATCATGAATCATGAATCGAATCATGAATCATGAATCGAATCATGAATCATTAATCATGAATCATGAATCATGAATCGAATCATGAATCATGAATCATGAATTGAATCATGAATCATGAATCATTGATTGAATCATGAATCATGAATTGAATCATAAATCATGAATCATGAATCATGAATCATGAATCATGAATTGAATCATGAATCATGAATCATTGATTGAATCATGAATCATGAATTGAATCATAAATCATGAATCATGAATCATGAATCATGAATCATGAATCATGAATCATGAATTGAATCATGAATCACGAATCATGAATTAAATCATGAATCATGAATCATGAATCAAATCATGAATCATTAATCATGAATCATGAATCATGAATCGAATCATGAGTCATGAATCATGAATCATGAATCATGAATCATAAATCATTAATCATGAATTAAATCATGAATCATGAATCATTAATTGAATCATGAATCATGAATCATTAATTGAATCATGAATCATGAATCGAATTATAAATAATGAATCATGAATCATGAATCATGAATCATGAATTGAATCCTGAATCATGAATCAAATCATGAATCATGAATCATGAATTATGAATCATTAATTGAATCATGAATCATGAATTATGAATCATGAATTGAATCATGAATCATGAATCATAAATCATGAATCATGAATCGAATCATGAATCATGAATCATGAATCATGAATCATGATTCATGAATCATGAATCATGAATTGAATCACGAATCATCAATCATGAATCAAATCATTAATCATGAATCATGAATCATGAATCAAATCATGAATCATGAATCATGAATTAAATCATGAATCATGAATCATGAATCGAATCATGAATCATTAATCATGAATCATGAATCATGAATCGAATCATGAATCATGAATCATGAATTGAATCATGAATCATTGATTGAATCATGAATCATGAATTGAATCATAAATTTATGAATCATGAATCGAATCATGAATCATGAATCAAATCATGAATCATGAATCATGAATTATGAATGATGAATTGAATCATGAATCATGAATCATGAATCATGAATCATGAATTGAATCATAAATCATGAATCATGAATCATGAATTGAATTATAAATCATGAATCATGAATTGAATCATGAATCATGAATCATGAATCGAATCATGAATCATGAATTGAATCATGAATCATGAATCATGAATTGAATCATGAATCATGAATCATGAATTGAATCATGAATCATGAATCATGAATCATGAATTGAATCATGAATCATGAATTGAATCTTGAATCATGAATCATGAATCATGAATAGAATCATGAATCATGAATTGAATCAGGAATCGAATCATGAATTGAATCATGAATTATGAATTGAATCATGAATCATGAATCATGAATCAAATCATTAATCATGAATCATGAATCATGAGTCGAATCATGAATCATGAATCATGAATCATGAATTGAATCATGAATCATGAATCATGAATTAAATCATGAATCATGAATCATGAATCGAATCATGAATTAAATCATGAATCATGAATCATGAATCGAATCATGAATCATTAATCATGAATCATGAATCATGAATCGAATCATGAGTCATAAATCATGAATCATGAATCATGAATCATAAATCATTAATCATGAATTAAATCATGAATCATGAATCATTAATTGAATCATGAATCATTAATTGAATCATGAATCGAATTATAAAAAATGAATCATGAATCATGAATCATGAATTGAATCCTGAATCATGAATCAAATCATGAATCATGAATCATGAATTATGAATCATGAATTGAATCATGAATCATGAATTATGAAACATGAATTGAATCATGAATCATGAATCATGAATCATGAATCATGAATTGAATCCTAAATCATGAATCATGAATCAAATCATGAATCATGAATCATGAATCATGAATTGAATCATGAATCATGAATTATGCATCATGAATTGAATCATGATTCATGAATCATGAATTGAATCATGAATCATGAATCATGAATCATGAATCATGAATCATGAATCATGAATCATGAATCATAAATTGAATCATGAATCATGAATCATAAATCGAATCATGAATCATGAATTAAATCATGAATCATGAATCTTGAATCATGAATCATGAATTGAATCAAAAATCATGAATCATGAATCGAATCATAAATCATGATTCATGAATCATGAATCATGAATTGAATCACGAATCATCAATCATGAATCAAATCATTAATCATGAATCATGAATCATGAATCAAATCATGAATCATGAATCATGAATTAAATCATGAATCATGAATCATGAATCCAATCATGAATCATGAATCGAATCATGAATCATTAATCATGAATCATGAATCATGAATCGAATCATGAATCATGAATCATGAATTGAATCATGAATCATGAATCATTGATTGAATCATGAATCATGAATTGAATCATAAATCATGAATCATGAATCATGAATCATGAATTGAATCATGAATCATGAATCATTGATTGAATCATGAATCATGAATTGAATCATAAATCATGAATCATGAATCATGAATCATGAATCATGAATTGAATTATGAATCATGAATCATGAATTAAATCATGAATTATGAATCGAATCATGAATCATTAATCATGAATCATGAATCATGAATCATGAATCATAAATTGAATCATGAATCATGAATCATAAATCGAATCATAAATCATGAATTGAATCATGAATCTTGAATCATGAATCATGAATTGAATCATGAATCATGAATTGAATCCTGAATCATGAATCATGAATTGAATCATAAATCATGAATCATGAATCGAATTATAAATAATGAATCATGAATCATGAATCATGAATCATGAATTGAATCCTGAATCATGAATCAAATCATGAATCATGAATCATGAATTATGAATCATTAATTGAATCATGAATCATGAATTATGAATCATGAATTGAATCATGAATCATGAATCATAAATCATGAATCATGAATCGAATCATGAATCATGAATCATGAATCATGAATCATGAATCATGAATTGAATCATGAATCATGAATTATGCATCATGAATTGAATCATGATTCATGAATCATGAATTGAATCATGAATCATGAATCATGAATCATGAATCATGAATCATGAATCATGAATCATAAATTGAATCATGAATCATGAATCATAAATCGAATCATAAATCATGAATTGAATCATGAATCATGAATCTTGAATCATGAATCTTGAATCATGAATCATGAATTGAATCATGAATCATGAATCATGAATTGAATCATAAATCATGGATCATGAATCGAATCATAAATCATGATTCATGAATCATGAATCATGAATTGAATCACGAATCATCAATTATGAATCAAATCATTAATCATGAATCATTAATCATGAATCAAATCATTAATCATGAATCATGAATTAAATCATGAATCATGAATCACGAATCAAATCATGAATCATGAATCATTGATTGAATCATGAATCATGAATTGAATCATAAATTTATGAATCATGAATCATGAATCATGAATCATGAATTGAATCATGAATCATGAATCAAATCATGAATCATGAATCATGAATTATGAATCATGAATTGAATCATGAATCATGAATCATGAATCATGAATTGAATCATAAATCATGAATCATGAATCATGAATTGAATTATAAATCATGAATCATGAATTGAATCATGAATCATGAATTATGTATCATGAATTGAATCATGATTCATGAATCATGAATTGAATCATGAATCATGAATCATGAATCATGAATCATGAATCATGAATCATGAATCATGAATCATAAATTGAATCATGAATCATGAATCATAAATCGAATCATGAATCATGAATTAAATCATGAATCATGAATCTTGAATCATGAATCATGAATTGAATCATGAATCATGAATTGAATCATGAATCATGAATCATGAATTGAATCATAAATCATGAATCATGAATCGAATCATAAATCATGATTCATGAATCATGAATCATGAATTGAATCACGAATCATCAATCATGAATCAAATCATTAATCATGAATCATGAATCATGAATCAAATCATGAATCATGAATCATGAATTAAATCATGAATCATGAATCATGAATCGAATCATGAATCATGAATCGAATCATGAATCATGAATCGAATCATGAATCATTAATCATGAATCATGAATCATGAATCGAATCATGAATCATGAATCATGAATTGAATCATGAATCATGAATCATTGATTGAATCATGAATCATGAATTGAATCATAAATCATGAATCATGAATCATGAATCATGAATTGAATCATGAATCATGAATCATTGATTGAATCATGAATCATGAATTGAATCATAAATCATGAATCATGAATCATGAATCATGAATCATGAATCATGAATCATGAATTGAATCATGAATCACGAATCATGAATTAAATCATGAATCATGAATCATGAATCAATCATGAATCATTAATCATGAATCATGAATCATGAATCGAATCATGAGTCATGAATCATGAATCATGAATCATGAATCATAAATCATTAATCATGAATTAAATCATGAATCATAAATCATTAATTGAATCATGAATCATGAATCATTAATTGAATCATGAATCATGAATCGAATTATAAATAATGAATCAATGAATCATGAATCATGAATTGAATCCTGAATCATGAATCAAATCATGAATCATGAATCATGAATTATGAATCATTAATTGAATCATGAATCATGAATTATGAATCATGAATTGAATCATGAATCATGAATCATAAATCATGAATCATGAATCGAATCATGAATCATGAATCATGAATCATGAATCATGAATCATGATTCATGAATCATGAATCATGAATTGAATCACGAATCATCAATCATGAATCAAATCATTAATCATGAATCATGAATCATGAATCAAATCATGAATCATGAATCATGAATTAAATCATGAATCATGAATCATGAATCGAATCATGAATCATTAATCATGAATCATGAATCATGAATCGAATCATGAATCATGAATCATGAATTGAATCATGAATCATTGATTGAATCATGAATCATGAATTGAATCATAAATTTATGAATCATGAATCATGAATCGAATCATGAATCATGAATCAAATCATGAATCATGAATCATGAATTATGAATGATGAATTGAATCATGAATCATGAATCATGAATCATGAATCATGAATTGAATCATAAATCATGAATCATGAATCATGAATTGAATTATAAATCATGAATCATGAATTGAATCATGAATCATGAATCATGAATCGAATCATGAATCATGAATTGAATCATGAATCATGAATCATGAATTGAATCATGAATCATGAATCATGAATTGAATCATGAATCATGAATCATGAATTGAATCATGAATCATGAATTGAATCTTGAATCATGAATCATGAATCATGAATAGAATCATGAATCATGAATTGAATCAGGAATCGAATCATGAATTGAATCATGAATTATGAATTGAATCATGAATCATGAATCATGAATTGAATCATGAATCAAATCATGAATCATGAATCATGAATTATGAATCATGAATTGAATCATGAATCATGAATTATGAATCATGATTGAATCATGAATCATGAATCATGAATCATGAATTGAATCATAAATTATGAATCATGAATCGAATAATGAATCATGAATCATAAATCATGAATTGAAGCATGAATCATGAATTATGCATTATGAATTGAATCATGATTCATGAATCATGAATTGAATCATGAATCTTGAATCATGAATCATGAATTGAATCATGAATCATGAATCATGAATTGAATCATGAATCATGAATCGAATCATGAAACATGAATTGAATCATGAATCATGAATCATGAATCATGAATTGAATCATGAATCATGAATCATAAATCATGAATTAAATCATTAATTGAATCATGAATCGAATCATGAATCATTAATCAAGAATAATGAATTGAATCATGAATCATGAATTGAATCATGAATCATGAATTGAATCATGAATCTTGAATCATGAATCATTAATCATCAATTGATTCATGAATCATGAATCATGAATCATAAATTGAATCATAAATCATGAATCATGAATCGAATCATAAATCATGATTCATGAATCATGAATCATGAATTGAATCATGAATCATGAATCATGAATCAAATCATATATCATGAATCATGAATCATGAATCATGAATTGAATCATGTATCATGAATTAAATCATGAATCATGAATTATTAATCATGAATTGAATCATGAATCATGAATTATGAATCATGAATTGAATCATGAATCATGAATCATGAATCATGAATTGAATCATGAATCATGAATCATGAATTAAATCATGAATCATGAATCATGAATCGAATCATGAATCGTTAATCGTGAATCATGAATCATGAATCATGAATCATGAATCATTAATCATGAATTAAATCATGAATCATGAATCATGAATTAAATCATGAATCATGAATCATTATTGAATCATGAATCATGAGTCAAATCATAAATCATGAATCATGAATCATGAAACATGAATCATGAATTGAATCATGAATCATGAATCAATTCATGAATCATGAATCATGAATTATGAATCATGAATTGAATCATGAATCATGAATCATGAATTGAATCATAAATCACGAATCATGAATTGAATCATGAATCATGAATCGAATCATGAATCATGAATTGAATCATTAATCATGAATCATGAATCATGAATTGAATCATGAATCATAAATTGAATCTTGAATCATGAATCATGAATCATGAATTGAATCATGAATCATGAATCATGAATTGAATCATGAATCATGAATCATGAATCATGAATCGAATCATGAATCATGAATCATGAATTGAATCATGAATCATGAATCATTGATTGAATCATGAATCATGAATTGAATCATAAATTTATGAATCATGAATCATGAATCATGAATTATGAATCATGAATCAAATCATGAATCATAAATCATGAATTATGAATCATGAATTGAATCATGAATCATGAATCATGAATCATGAATCATGAATTGAATCATGAATCATGAATCATGAATTGAATTATAAATCATGAATCATGAATTGTATCATGAATCATGAATCATGAATCGAATCATGAATCATGAATTGAATCATGAATCATGAATCATGAATTGAATCATAAATCATGAATCATGAATCATGAATCATGAATCATGAATTGAATCATGAATCATGAATTGAATCTTGAATCATGAATCATGAATAGAATCATGAATCATGAATTGAATCAGGAATCGAATCATGAATCATGAATTGAATCATGAATCATGAATCATGAATTGAATGATGAATCAAATCATGAATCATGAATCATGAATTATGAATCATGAATTGAATCATGAATCATGAATTATGAATCATGAATTGAATCATGAATCATGAATCATGAATTGAATCATAAATTATGAATCATGAATCGAATAATGAATCATGAATCATGAATCATAAATCATGAATTGAAGCATGAATCATGAATTATACATCATGAATTGAATCATGATTCATGAATCATGAATTGAATCATGAATCATGAATCATGAATCGAATCATGAATTGTTAATCGTGAATCATGAATCATGAATCATGAATCATGAATCATTAATCATGAATTAAATCATGAATCATGAATCATGAATTAAATCATGAATCATGAATCATTATTGAATCATGAATCATGACTCGAATCAGAAATCATGAATCATTAATCATGAATCATGAATTGAATCATGAATCATGAATCAATTCATGAATCATGAATCATGAATTATGAATCATGAATTGAATCATGAATCATGAATCATGAATTGAATCATAAATCATGAATCATGAATTGAATCATGAATCATGAATCATGAATCGAATCATGAATCATGAATTGAATCATTAATCATGAATCATTAATCATGAATCATGAATCATGAATTGAATCATGAATCATGAATTGAATCTTGAATCATGAATCATGAATCATGAATTGAATCATGAATCATGAATCATGAATTGAATCATGAATCATGAATCGAATCATGAATCAAGAATCAAATCGTGAATCATGAATTGAATCATAAATCATGAATAGAATCATGAATAATGAATTGAATCATGAATCATTAATTGAATCATGAATTGAATCAGGATTTGAATCATGAATTGAATCATGAATCATGAATTGAATCATGAATCATGAATTGAGTCATGAATCATGATTTAAATCATGAATCATGAATTGAATCATGAATCATAAATCATGAATCATGAATCATGAATTGAATCATGAATCATGAATCATGAATCATAAATCGACTCATGAATTATGAATTGAATCATGAATCATGAATTGAATCATGAATCATGAATCGAATCATGAATAATGAATCATGAATCGAATCATGAATCGAATCATGAATAATGAATCATGAATCATGAATCATGAATTGAATCATGAATCATGAATCATTAATCAAATCATGAATCAAGAATCATGAATCGAATCATGAATCATGAATTGAATCATGAATCATGAATCTTGAATCATGAATCATGAATTGAATCCTGAATCATGAATTGAATCATGAATCATGAATCATGAATTGAATCATAAATCATGAATCATGAATCGAATAATAAATCATGAATCATGAATCATGAATTGAATCATGAATCATGAATCATGAATCAAATCATTAATCATGAATCATGAATCAAATCATGAATCATGAATTGAATCATGAATCATGAATCAAATCATTAATCATGAATCATGAATCATGAATCGAATCATGAATCATGAATCATGAATTAAATCATGAATCATGAATCGAATCATGAATCATTAATCATGAATCATGAATCGAATCATGAATCATGAATCATGAATCATGAATCGAATCATGAATCATGAATCATTAATCATGAATTAAATCATGAATCATGAATCATGAATTGAATCATGAATCATGAATCATGAATTGAATCATGAATCATGAATCGAATCATAGATCATGAATCATGAATCATGAATCATGAATCATGAATTGAATCATGAATCATGAATCAAATCATGAATCATGAATCATAAATTATGAATCATGAATTGAATCATGAATCATGAATTATGAATCATGAATTGAATCATGAATCATTAATCATGAATCATGAATTGAATCATGAATCATGAATCAAATCATGAATTATGAATCATGAATTATGAATCATGAATCAAATCATTAATCATGAATCATGAATCATGAATCGAATCATAAATCATGATTCATGAATCATGAATCATGAATTGAATCACGAATCATGAATCATGAATCAAATCATTAATCATGAATCATGAATCATGAATCGAATCATGAATCATGAATCATGAATTAAATCATGAATCATGAATCGAATCATGAATCATTAATCATTAATCATGAATCATGAATCGAATCATGAATCATGAATCATGAATCATGAATCGAATCATGAATCATGAATCATGAATTAAATCATGAATCATGAATCATGAATCGAATCATGAATCATTAATCATTAATCATGAATCATGAATCGAATCATGAATCATGAATCATGAATTGAATCATGAATCATGAATCATTGATTGAATCATGAATCATGAATTGAATCATAAATCATGAATCATGAATCATGAATCATGAATCATGAATTGAATCATGAATCATGAATCAAATCATGAATCATGAATTATGAATCATGAATTGAATCATGAATCATGAATCACGAATCATGAATCATGAATTGAATCATAAATCATGAATCATGAATCATGAATCATGAATTGAATCATAAATCATGAATCATGAATTGAATCATGAATCATGAATCGAATCATGAATCATGAATTGAATCATGAATCATGAATCATGAATTGAATCATTAATGATGAATCATGAATCATAAATCATGAATCATGAATTGAATCATGAATCATGAATTGAATCTTGAATCATGAATCATGAATCATGAATAGAATCATGAATAATGAATTGAATCATGAATCATGAATCATGAATTGAATCATGAATCATGAATTGAATCAGGAATCGAATCATGAATTGAATCATGAATCATGAATTGAATCATGAATCATGAATCATGAATTGAATCATGAATCAAATCATGAATCATGAATCATGAATTATGAATCATGAATTGAATCATGAATCATGAATTATGAATCATGAATTGAATCATGAATCATGAATCATGAATCATGAATTGAATCATAAATTATAAATCATGAATCGAATAATGAATCATGAATCATGAATCATGAATCATGAATTGAATCATGAATCATGAATTATGCATCATGAATTGAATCATGATTCATGAATCATGAATTGAATCATGACTCTTGAATCATGAATCATGAATTGAATCATGAATCATGAATTGAATCATGAATCATGAATCATGAATCGAATCATGAAACATGAATTGAATCATGATTCATGAATCATGAATTGAATCATGAATCATGAATCATAAATCATGAATTAAATCATTAATTGAATCATGAATCGAATCATGAATCATTAATCAAGAATAATGAATTGAATCATTAATCATGAATTGAACCATGAATCATGAATCTTGAATCATGAATTGAATCATGAATCATGAATTGAATCATGAATCTTGAATCATGAATCATGAATCATGAATTGATTCATGAATCATGAATCATGAATCATGAATCAAATCATGAATCATGAATCATGGATCATGAATTGAATCATGAATCATGAATCATGAATTAAATCATGAATCATGAATCGAATCATTAATCATGAATCATGAATCATGAATCATGAATCATGAATCATTAATCATGAATTAAATCATGAATCATGAATCATGAATTGAATCATGAATCATGAATCATTAATTGAATCATGAATCATGATTAGAATCATAAATCATGAATCATGAATCATGAATCATGAATCATGAATCATGAATTGAATCATGAATCATAAATCAAATCATGAATCATGAATCATGAATCATGAATCATGAATTATGAATCATGAATTGAATCATGAATCATGAATCATGAATTGAATCATAAATCATGAATCATGAATTGAATCATGAATCATGAATCATGAATCGAATCATGAATCATGAATCGAATCATGAATCATGAATTGAATCATTAATCATGAATCATGAATCATGAATTGAATCTTGAATCATGAATCATGAATCATGAATTGAATCATGAATCATGAATCATAAATCATGAATTAAATCATTAATTGAATCTTGAATCATGAATAATGAATCATGAATCGAATCATGAATCAAGAATCAAATCATGAATCATGAATTGAATCATAAATCATGAATAGAATCATGAATAATGAATTGTATCATGAATCATGAATTGAATCATGAATCATGAATTGAATCAGGAATCGAATCATGAATTGAATCATGAATCATGAATTGAATCATGAATCATGAATTGAATCATGAATCATGAATCATGAATTGAATAATAAATCATGAATCATGAATCATGAATTGAATCATGAATCATGAATCATGAATCAAATCATAAATCATGAATCATGAATCGAATCATGAATCATGAATTGAATCATGAATCATGAATCAAATCATTAATCATGAATCATGAATCATGAATCGAATCATGAATCATGAATCATGAATTAAATCATGAATCATGAATCGAATCATGAATCATTAATCATGAATCATGAATCGAATCATGAATCATGAATCATGAATCATGAATCATGAATCGAATCATGAATCATGAATCATGAATCATTAATCATGAATCATGAATTAAATCATGAATCATGAATCATGAATTGAATCATGAATCATGAATCGAATCATAAATCATGAATCATGAATCATGAATCATGAATTGAATCATGAATCATGAATCAAATCATGAATCATGAATCATAAATTATGAATCATGAATTGAATCATGAATCATGAATTATGAATCATGAATTGAATCATGAATCATTAATCATGAATCATGAATTGAATCACGAATCATGAATCATGAATCAAATCATTAATCATGAATCATGAATCGAATCATGAATCATGAATCATGAATTAAATCATGAATCATGAATCATGAATCGAATCATGAATCATTAATAATTAATCATGAATCATGAATCGAATCATGAATCATGAATTGAATCATGAATCATGAATCATTGATTGAATCATGAATCATGAATCATGAATCATGAATCATGAATTGAATCATAAATCATGAATCATGAATTGAATCATGAATCATGAATCATGAATCGAATCATGAATCATGAATTGAATCATGAATCATGAATCATGAATTGAATCATTAATCATGAAACATGAATCATAAATCATGAATCATGAATTGAATCATGAATCATGAATTGAATCTTGAATCATGAATCATGAATCATGAATAGAATCATGAATAATGAATTGAATCATGAATCATGAATCATGAATTGAATCATGAATCATGAATTGAATCAGGAATCGAATCATGAATTGAATCATGAATCATGAATTGAATCATAAATCATGAATCATGAATTGAATCATGAATCAAATCATGAATCATGAATCATGAATTATGAATCATGAATTGAATCATGAATCATGAATTATGAATCATGAATTGAATCATGAATCATGAATCATGAATCATGAATTGAATCATAAATTATAAATCATGAATCGAATAATGAATCATGAATCGAATCATGAATCATGAATTGAATCATGAATCATGAATTATGCATCATGAATTGAATCATGATTCATGAATCATGAATTGAATCATGAATCTTGAATCATGAATCATGAATTGAATCATGAATCATGAATCATGATTTGAATCATGAATCATGAATCATAAATCGAATCATGAAACATGAATTGAATCATGAATCATGAATCATGAATTGAATCATGAATCATGAATCATAAATCATGAATGAAATCATTAATTGAATCATGAATCGAATTATGAATCATTAGTCAAGAATAATGAATTGAATCATTAATCATGAATCATGAATTGAATCATGAATCATGAATTGAATCTTGAATCATGAATCATGAATAGAATCATGAATCATGAATTGAATCAGGAATCGAATCATGAATCATGAATTGAATCATGAATCATGAATCATGAATTGAATGATGAATCAAATCATGAATCATGAATCATGAATTATGAATCATGAATTGAATCATGAATCATGAATTATGAATCATGAATTGAATCATGAATCATGAATCATGAATTGAATCATAAATTATGAATCATGAATCGAATAATGAATCATGAATCATGAATCATAAATCATGAATTGAAGCATGAATCATGAATTATACATCATGAATTGAATCATGATTCATGAATCATGAATTGAATCATGAATCATGAATCATGAATCGAATCATGAATTGTTAATCGTGAAACATGAATCATGAATCATGAATCATGAATCATTAATCATGAATTAAATCATGAATCATGAATCATGAATTAAATCATGAATCATGAATCATTATTGAATCATGAATCATGACTCGAATCAGAAATCATGAATCATTAATCATGAATCATGAATTGAATCATGAATCATGAATCAATTCATGAATCATGAATCATGAATTATGAATCATGAATTGAATCATGAATCATGAATCATGAATTGAATCATAAATCATGAATCATGAATTGAATCATGAATCATGAATCATGAATCGAATCATGAATCATGAATTGAATCATTAATCATGAATCATTAATCATGAATCATGAATCATGAATTGAATCATGAATCATGAATTGAATCTTGAATCATGAATCATGAATCATGAATTGAATCATGAATCATGAATCATGAATTGAATCATGAATCATGAATCGAATCATGAATCAAGAATCAAATCGTGAATCATGAATTGAATCATAAATCATGAATAGAATCATGAATAATGAATTGAATCATGAATCATTAATTGAATCATGAATTGAATCAGGATTTGAATCATGAATTGAATCATGAATCATGAATTGAATCATGAATCATGAATTGAGTCATGAATCATGATTTAAATCATGAATCATGAATTGAATCATGAATCATAAATCATGAATCATGAATCATGAATTGAATCATGAATCATGAATCATGAATCATAAATCGACTCATGAATTATGAATTGAATCATGAATCATGAATTGAATCATGAATCATGAATCGAATCATGAATAATGAATCATGAATCGAATCATGAATCGAATCATGAATAATGAATCATGAATCATGAATCATGAATTGAATCATGAATCATGAATCATTAATCAAATCATGAATCAAGAATCATGAATCGAATCATGAATCATGAATTGAATCATGAATCATGAATCTTGAATCATGAATCATGAATTGAATCCTGAATCATGAATTGAATCATGAATCATGAATCATGAATTGAATCATAAATCATGAATCATGAATCGAATAATAAATCATGAATCATGAATCATGAATTGAATCATGAATCATGAATCATGAATCAAATCATTAATCATGAATCATGAATCAAATCATGAATCATGAATTGAATCATGAATCATGAATCAAATCATTAATCATGAATCATGAATCATGAATCGAATCATGAATCATGAATCATGAATTAAATCATGAATCATGAATCGAATCATGAATCATTAATCATGAATCATGAATCGAATCATGAATCATGAATCATGAATCATGAATCATGAATCGAATCATGAATCATGAATCATTAATCATGAATTAAATCATGAATCATGAATCATGAATTGAATCATGAATCATGAATCATGAATTGAATCATGAATCATGAATTGAATCATGAATCATGAATCGAATCATAGATCATGAATCATGAATCATGAATCATGAATCATGAATTGAATCATGAATCATGAATCAAATCATGAATCATGAATCATAAATTATGAATCATGAATTGAATCATGAATCATGAATTATGAATCATGAATTGAATCATGAATCATTAATCATGAATCATGAATTGAATCATGAATCATGAATCAAATCATGAATTATGAATCATGAATTATGAATCATGAATCAAATCATTAATCATGAATCATGAATCATGAATCGAATCATAAATCATGATTCATGAATCATGAATCATGAATTGAATCACGAATCATGAATCATGAATCAAATCATTAATCATGAATCATGAATCATGAATCGAATCATGAATCATGAATCATGAATTAAATCATGAATCATGAATCGAATCATGAATCATTAATCATTAATCATGAATCATGAATCGAATCATGAATCATGAATCATGAATCATGAATCGAATCATGAATCATGAATCATGAATTAAATCATGAATCATGAATCATGAATCGAATCATGAATCATTAATCATTAATCATGAATCATGAATCGAATCATGAATCATGAATCATGAATTGAATCATGAATCATGAATCATTGATTGAATCATGAATCATGAATTGAATCATAAATCATGAATCATGAATCATGAATCATGAATCATGAATCATGAATTATGAATCATGAATTGAATCATGAATCATGAATCACGAATCATGAATCATGAATTGAATCATAAATCATGAATCATGAATCATGAATCATGAATTGAATCATAAATCATGAATCATGAATTGAATCATGAATCATGAATCATGAATCAAATCATGAATCATGAATTATGAATCATGAATTGAATCATGAATCATGAATCACGAATCATGAATCATGAATTGAATCATAAATCATGAATCATGAATTGAATCATGAATCATGAATCATGAATCGAATCATGAATCATGAATTGAATCATGAATCATGAATCATGAATTGAATCATTAATGATGAATCATGAATCATAAATCATGAATCATGAATTGAATCATGAATCATGAATTGAATCTTGAATCATGAATCATGAATCATGAATAGAATCATGAATAATGAATTGAATCATGAATCATGAATCATGAATTGAATCATGAATCATGAATTGAATCAGGAATCGAATCATGAATTGAATCATGAATCATGAATTGAATCATGAATCATGAATCATGAATTGAATCATGAATCAAATCATGAATCATGAATCATGAATTATGAATCATGAATTGAATCATGAATCATGAATTATGAATCATGAATTGAATCATGAATCATGAATCATGAATCATGAATTGAATCATAAATTATAAATCATGAATCGAATAATGAATCATGAATCATGAATCATGAATCATGAATTGAATCATGAATCATGAATTATGCATCATGAATTGAATCATGATTCATGAATCATGAATTGAATCATGACTCTTGAATCATGAATCATGAATTGAATCATGAATCATGAATTGAATCATGAATCATGAATCATGAATCGAATCATGAAACATGAATTGAATCATGATTCATGAATCATGAATTGAATCATGAATCATGAATCATAAATCATGAATTAAATCATTAATTGAATCATGAATCGAATCATGAATCATTAATCAAGAATAATGAATTGAATCATTAATCATGAATTGAACCATGAATCATGAATCTTGAATCATGAATTGAATCATGAATCATGAATTGAATCATGAATCTTGAATCATGAATCATGAATCATGAATTGATTCATGAATCATGAATCATGAATCATGAATCAAATCATGAATCATGAATCATGGATCATGAATTGAATCATGAATCATGAATCATGAATTAAATCATGAATCATGAATCATGAATCGAATCATTAATCATGAATCATGAATCATGAATCATGAATCATGAATCATGAATCATTAATCATGAATTAAATCATGAATCATGAATCATGAATTGAATCATGAATCATGAATCATTAATTGAATCATGAATCATGATTAGAATCATAAATCATGAATCATGAATCATGAATCATGAATCATGAATCATGAATTGAATCATGAATCATAAATCAAATCATGAATCATGAATCATGAATCATGAATCATGAATTATGAATCATGAATTGAATCATGAATCATGAATCATGAATTGAATCATAAATCATGAATCATGAATTGAATCATGAATCATGAATCATGAATCGAATCATGAATCATGAATCGAATCATGAATCATGAATTGAATCATTAATCATGAATCATGAATCATGAATTGAATCTTGAATCATGAATCATGAATCATGAATTGAATCATGAATCATGAATCATAAATCATGAATTAAATCATTAATTGAATCTTGAATCATGAATAATGAATCATGAATCGAATCATGAATCAAGAATCAAATCATGAATCATGAATTGAATCATAAATCATGAATAGAATCATGAATAATGAATTGAATCATGAATCATGAATTGAATCATGAATCATGAATTGAATCAGGAATCGAATCATGAATTGAATCATGAATCATGAATTGAATCATGAATCATGAATTGAATCATGAATCATGAATCATGAATTGAATAATAAATCATGAATCATGAATCATGAATTGAATCATGAATCATGAATCATGAATCAAATCATAAATCATGAATCATGAATCGAATCATGAATCATGAATTGAATCATGAATCATGAATCAAATCATTAATCATGAATCATGAATCATGAATCGAATCATGAATCATGAATCATGAATTAAATCATGAATCATGAATCGAATCATGAATCATTAATCATGAATCATGAATCGAATCATGAATCATGAATCATGAATCATGAATCATGAATCGAATCATGAATCATGAATCATGAATCATTAATCATGAATCATGAATTAAATCATGAATCATGAATCATGAATTGAATCATGAATCATGAATCGAATCATAAATCATGAATCATGAATCATGAATCATGAATTGAATCATGAATCATGAATCAAATCATGAATCATGAATCATAAATTATGAATCATGAATTGAATCATGAATCATGAATTATGAATCATGAATTGAATCATGAATCATTAATCATGAATCATGAATTGAATCACGAATCATGAATCATGAATCAAATCATTAATCATGAATCATGAATCGAATCATGAATCATGAATCATGAATTAAATCATGAATCATGAATCATGAATCGAATCATGAATCATTAATAATTAATCATGAATCATGAATCGAATCATGAATCATGAATTGAATCATGAATCATGAATCATTGATTGAATCATGAATCATGAATCATGAATCATGAATCATGAATTGAATCATAAATCATGAATCATGAATTGAATCATGAATCATGAATCATGAATCGAATCATGAATCATGAATTGAATCATGAATCATGAATCATGAATTGAATCATTAATCATGAAACATGAATCATAAATCATGAATCATGAATTGAATCATGAATCATGAATTGAATCTTGAATCATGAATCATGAATCATGAATAGAATCATGAATAATGAATTGAATCATGAATCATGAATCATGAATTGAATCATGAATCATGAATTGAATCAGGAATCGAATCATGAATTGAATCATGAATCATGAATTGAATCATGAATCATGAATCATGAATTGAATCATGAATCAAATCATGAATCATGAATCATGAATTATGAATCATGAATTGAATCATGAATCATGAATTATGAATCATGAATTGAATCATGAATCATGAATCATGAATCATGAATTGAATCATAAATTATAAATCATGAATCGAATAATGAATCATGAATCGAATCATGAATCATGAATTGAATCATGAATCATGAATTATGCATCATGAATTGAATCATGATTCATGAATCATGAATTGAATCATGAATCTTGAATCATGAATCATGAATTGAATCATGAATCATGAATCATGATTTGAATCATGAATCATGAATCATAAATCGAATCATGAAACATGAATTGAATCATGAATCATGAATCATGAATTGAATCATGAATCATGAATCATAAATCATGAATGAAATCATTAATTGAATCATGAATCGAATTATGAATCATTAGTCAAGAATAATGAATTGAATCATTAATCATGAATTGAATCATGAATCATGAATCTTGAATCATGAATCATGAATTGAATCATGAATCATGAATTGAATCATGAATCTTGAATCATGAATCAAGAATCATGAATTGATTCATGAATCATGAATCATGAATCATAAATTGAATCATAAATCATGAATCATGAATCGAATCATAAATCATGAATCATGAATCATGAATCGAATCATGAATCATGAATCATGAATCATGAATCATGAATTGAATCATGAATCATGAATCATGAATTAAATCATGAATCATGAATCATGAATCGAATCATGAATCATTAATCATGAATCATGAATCATGAATCATGAATCATGGATCATTAATCATGAATTAAATCATGAATCATGAATTGAATCATGAATCATGAATCATGAATTAAATCATGAATGATGAATCATGAGTCGAATCATAAATCATGAATCATGAATCATGAATCATGAATTCAATCATGAATCATAAATCAAATCATGAATCATGAATCATGAATTATGAATCATGAATTGAATCATGAATCATGAATTGAATCATAAATCATAAATCAAGAATTGAATCATGAATCATGAATCATGAATCAAATCATGAATCATGAATTGAATCATTAATCATGAATCATGAATCATGAATTGAATCATGAATCATGAATTGAATCTTGAATCATGAATCATGAATCATGAATTGAATCATGAATCATGAATCATGAATTGAATCATGAATAATGAATCATGAATCGAATCATGAATCAAGAATCAAATCATGAATCATGACTTGAATCATAAATCATGAATAGAATCATGAATAATGAATTGAATCATGAATCATGAATTGAATCATGAATCATGAATTGAATCAGGAATCGAATCATGAATTGAATCATGAATCATGAATTGAATCATGAATCATGAATTGAATCATGAATCATGAATCATGAATTGAATCATGAATTGAATCATGAATCGAATCATGAATTGAGTCATGAATCATGATTTAAATTATGAATCATTAATTGAATCATGAATCATGAATCATATAATGAATCATGAATCATGAATTGAATCATGAATCATGAATTATGAATCATGAATTGAATCATGAATCATGAATAATGAATCATGAATCATGAATTGAATCATGAATCATGGATCATGAATTGAATCATGAATCATGAATTAAATCATGAATCATGAATCATGAATCGAATCATTAATCATGAATCATGAATCATGAATCATGAATCATGAATCATTAATCATGAATTAAATCATGAATCATGAATCATGAATTGAATCATGAATCATGAATCATTAATTGAATCATGAATCATGATTAGAATCATAAATCATGAATCATGAATCATGAATCATGAATCATGAATCATGAATTGAATCATGAATCATAAATCAAATCATGAATCATGAATCATGAATCATGAATCATGAATTATGAATCATGAATTGAATCATGAATCATGAATCATGAATTGAATCATAAATCATGAATCATGAATTGAATCATGAATCATGAATCATGAATCGAATCATGAATCATGAATCGAATCATGAATCATGAATTGAATCTTGAATCATGAATCATGAATCATGAATTGAATCATGAATCATGAATCATAAATCATGAATTAAATCATTAATTGAATCTTGAATCATGAATAATGAATCATGAATCGAATCATGAATCAAGAATCAAATCATGAATCATGAATTGAATCATAAATCATGAATAGAATCATGAATAATGAATTGAATCATGAATCATGAATTGAATCATGAATCATGAATTGAATCAGGAATCGAATCATGAATTGAATCATGAATCATGAATTGAATCATGAATCATGAATTGAATCATGAATCATGAATCATGAATTGAATAATAAATCATGAATCAGGAATTGAATCATGAATCATGAATTGAATCATGAATCATGAATCAAATCATTAATCATGAATCATGAATCATGAATCGAATCATGAATCATGAATCATGAATTAAATCATGAATCATGAATCGAATCATGAATCATTAATCATGAATCATGAATCGAATCATGAATCATGAATCATGAATCATGAATCGAATCATGAATCATGAATCATTAATCATGAATCATGAATTAAATCATGAATCATGAATCATGAATTGAATCATGAATCATGAATCGAATCATAAATCATGAATCATGAATCATGAATCATGAATTGAATCATGAATCATGAATCAAATCATGAATCATGAATCATAAATTATGAATCATGAATTGAATCATGAATCATGAATTATGAATCATGAATTGAATCATGAATCATTAATCATGAATCATGAATTGAATCACGAATCATGAATCATGAATCAAATCATTAATCATGAATCATGAATCATGAATCGAATCATGAATCATGAATCATGAATTAAATCATGAATCATGAATCATGAATCGAATCATGAATCATTAATAATTAATCATGAATCATGAATCGAATCATGAATCATGAATTGAATCATGAATCATTGATTGAATCATGAATCATGAATCATGAATCATGAATCATGAATTGAATCATAAATCATGAATCATGAATTGAATCATGAATCATGAATCATGAATCGAATCATGAATCATGAATTGAATCATGAATCATGAATCATGAATTGAATCATTAATCATGAAACATGAATCATAAATCATGAATCATGAATTGAATCATGAATCATGAATTGAATTTTGAATCATGAATCATGAATCATGAATAGAATCATGAATAATGAATTGAATCATGAATCATGAATCATGAATTGAATCATGAATCATGAATTGAATCAGGAATCGAATCATGAATTGAATCATGAATCATGAATTGAATCATGAATCATGAATCATGAATTGAATCATGAATCAAATCATGAATCATGAATCATGAATTATGAATCATGAATTGAATCATGAATCATGAATTATGAATCATGAATTGAATCATGAATCATGAATCATGAATCATGAATTGAATCATAAATTATAAATCATGAATCGAATAATGAATCATGAATCATGAATCATGAATTGAATCATGAATCATGAATTATGCATCATGAATTGAATCATGATTCATGAATAATGAATCATGAATCATGAATTGAATCATGAATCATGGATCATGAATTGAATCATGAATCATGAATTAAATCATGAATCATGAATCATGAATCGAATCATTAATCATGAATCATGAATCATGAATCATGAATCATGAATCATGAATCATGAATTAAATCATGAATCATGAATCATGAATTGAATCATGAATCATGAATCATTAATTGAATCATGAATCATGATTAGAATCATAAATCATGAATCATGAATCATGAATCATGAATCATGAATTGAATCATGAATCATAAATCAAATCATGAATCATGAATCATGAATCATGAATCATGAATTATGAATCATGAATTGAATCATGAATCATGAATCATGAATTGAATCATAAATCATGAATCATGAATTGAATCATGAATCATGAATCATGAATCGAATCATGAATCATGAATCGAATCATGAATCATGAATTGAATCATTAATCATGAATCATGAATCATGAATTGAATCTTGAATCATGAATCATGAATCATGAATTGAATCATGAATCATGAATCATAAATCATGAATTAAATCATTAATTGAATCTTGAATCATGAATAATGAATCATGAATCGAATCATGAATCAAGAATCAAATCATGAATCATGAATTGAATCATAAATCATGAATAGAATCATGAATAATGAATTGAATCATGAATCATGAATTGAATCATGGATCATGAATTGAATCAGGAATCGAATCATGAATTGAATCATGAATTGAATCATGAATCATGAATTGAATCATGAATCATGAATCATGAATTGAATAATAAATCATGAATCATGAATCATGAATTGAATCATGAATCATGAATTGAATCATGAATCATGAATCAAATCATTAATCATGAATCATGAATCATGAATCGAATCATGAATCATGAATCATGAATTAAATCATGAATCATGAATCATTAATCATGAATCATGAATCGAATCATGAATCATGAATCATGAATCATGAATCGAATCATGAATCATGAATCATGAATCATTAATCATGAATCATGAATTGAATCATGAATCATGAATTGAATCATGAATCATGAATCGAATCATAAATCATGAATCATGAATCATGAATCATGAATTGAATCATGAATCATGAATCAAATCATGAATCATGAATCATAAATTATGAATCATGAATTGAATCATGAATCATGAATTATGAATCATGAATTGAATCATGAATCATTAATCATGAATCATGAATTGAATCACGAATCATGAATCATGAATCAAATCATTAATCATGAATCATGAATCATGAATCGAATCATGAATCATGAATCATGAATTAAATCATGAATCATGAATCATGAATCGAATCATGAATCATTAATAATTAATCATGAATCATGAATCGAATCATGAATCATGAATTGAATCATGAATCATTGATTGAATCATGAATCATGAATCATGAATCATGAATCTTGAATTGAATCATAAATCATGAATCATGAATTGAATCATGAATCATGAATCATGAATCGAATCATGAATCATAAATTGAATCATGAATCATGAATTGAATCATTAATCATGAAACATGAATCATAAATCATGAATCATGAATTGAATCATGAATCATGAATTGAATCTTGAATCATGAATCATGAATCATGAATAGAATCATGAATAATGAATTGAATCATGAATCATGAATCATGAATTGAATCATGAATCATGAATTGAATCAGGAATCGAATCATGAATTGAATCATGAATCATGAATTGAATCATGAATCATGAATTGAATCATGAATCAAATCATGAATCATGAATCATGAATTATGAATCATGAATTGAATCATGAATCATGAATTATGAATCATGAATTGAATCATGAATCATGAATCATGAATCATGAATTGAATCATAAATTATAAATCATGAATCGAATAATGAATCATGAATCATGAATCATGAATCATGAATTGAATCATGAATCATGAATTATGCATCATGAATTGAATCATGATTCATGAATCATGAATTGAATCATGAATCTTGAATCATGAATCATGAATTGAATCATAAATCATGAATCATGATTTGAATCATGAATCATGAATCATAAATCATGAATGAAATCATTAATTGAATCATGAATCGAATTATGAATCATTAGTCAAGAATAATGAATTGAATCATTAATCATGAATTGAATCATGAATCATGAATCTTGAATCATGAATCATGAATTGAATCATGAATCATGAATTGAATCATGAATCTTGAATCATGAATCAAGAATCATGAATTGATTCATGAATCATGAATCATGAATCATAAATTGAATCATAAATCATGAATCATGAATCGAATCATAAATCATGAATCATGAATCATGAATCGAATCATGAATCATGAATCATGAATCATGAATCATGAATTGAATCATGAATCATGAATCATGAATTAAATCATGAATCATGAATCATGGATCATTAATCATGAATTAAATCATGAATCATGAATTGAATCATGAATCATGAATCATGAATTAAATCATGAATGATGAATCATGAGTCGAATCATAAATCATGAATCATGAATCATGAATCATGAATTCAATCATGAATCATAAATCAAATCATGAATCATGAATCATGAATTATGAATCATAATTTGAATCATGAATCATGAATCATGAATTGAATCATAAATCATAAATCAAGAATTGAATCATGAATCATGAATCATGAATCAAATCATGAATCATGAATTGAATCATTAATCATGAATCATGAATCATGAATTGAATCATGAATCATGAATTGAATCTTGAATCATGAATCATGAATCATGAATTGAATCATGAATCATGAATCATGAATTGAATCATGAATAATGAATCATGAATCGAATCATGAATCAAGAATCAAATCATGAATCATGACTTGAATCATAAATCATGAATAGAATCATGAATAATGAATTGAATCATGAATCATGAATTGAATCATGAATCATGAATTGAATCAGGAATCGAATCATGAATTGAATCATGAATCATGAATTGAATCATGAATCATGAATTGAATCATGAATCATGAATCATGAATTGAATCATGAATTGAATCATGAATCGAATCATGAATTGAGTCATGAATCATGATTTAAATTATGAATCATTAATTGAATCATGAATCATGAATCATATAATGAATCATGAATCATGAATCATGAATTGAATCATGAATCATGAATTATGAATCATGAATTGAATCATGAATCATGAATAATGAATCATGAATCATGAATTGAATCATGAATCATGAATCATGGATTGAATCATGAATCATGAATCATAAATTGAATCATGAATCATGAATCAAATCATGAATCATGAATTGAATTATGAATAATGAATCGTGAATTGAATCATGAATTGAATCATGAATCAAGAATCATGAATCATGAATCATGAATCATGAATTGAATCATGAATCATGAATTGAATCATGAATCATGAATCATGAATCGACTCATGAATTTAATCATGAATCATGAATTGAATCATGAATCATGAATCGAATCATGAATCATGAATCATGAATCATGAATTGAATCATGAATCATGAATTGAATCTTGAATCATGAATCAAGAATCATAAATTGAATCATGAATCATGAATCGAATCATGAATCATGAATCGAATCATGAATAATGAATCATGAATTGAATCATGAATCATGAATCATTAATCAAATCATGAATCACGAATCAAGAATCATGAATCGAATCATGAATCATGAATTGAATCATGAATCATGAATCAAGAATCATGAATTGAATCATGAATTAAATCATGAATCATGAATCATGAATCATGAATTGAATCATGAATCATGAATCATGAATTGAATCATGAATCATGAATCATGAATCATGAATTGAATCATGAATCATGAATCATAAATCAAATCATGAATCATGAATTGAATCATGAATCTTGAATCATGAATCATGAATTGAATCATGAATCATGAATTGAATCATGAATCATGAATCATGGATTGAATCATGAATCATGAATCATAAATTGAATCATGAATCATGAATCAAATCATGAATCATGAATTGAATTATGAATAATGAATCATAAATTGAATCATGAATTGAATCATGAATCATGAATCAAATCATGAATCATGAATTGAATTATGAATAATGAATCATGAATTGAATCATGAATCATGAATCATGAATCATGAATCATGAATCATGAATCATGAATTGAATCATGAATCATGAATTGAATCATGAATTGAATCATGAATCATGAATCGAATCATGAATCATGAATCAAAAATCATGAGTCGAATCATGAATCATAAATTGAATCTTGAATCATGAATCAAGAATCATAAATTGAATCATGAATCATGAATCATGAATTGAATCATGAATTGAATCATGAATCATGAATCGAATCATGAATCATGAATCAAGAATCATGAGTCGAATCATGAATCATGAATTGAATCTTGAATCATGAATCAAGAATCATAAATTGAATCATGATTCATGAATCGAATCATGAATCATGAATCGAATCATGAATAATGAATCATGAATTGAATCATGAATCATGAATCATTAATCAAATCATGAATCATGAATCAAGAATCATGAATCGAATCATGAATCATGAATTGAATCATGAATCATGAATCATGAATTGAATCATGAATTTAATCATGAATCATGAATCATGAATCATGAATTGAATCATGAATCATGAATTGAATCATGAATCATGAATCATGAATCATGAATCATGAATTGAATCATGAATCATGAATCATAAATCAAATCATGAATCATGAATTGAATCATGAATCATGAATCTTGAATCATGAATCATGAATTGAATCATAAATCATGAATCATGAATCGAATCATAAATCATAAATCATGAATCATGAATCTTGAATTAAATCATGAATCATGAATCACGAATCAAATCATTAATCATGAATCATGAATCATGAATCATGAATCGAATCATGAATCATGAATCATGAATCATGAATTGAATCATGAATCATGAATCATGAATTAAATCATGAATCGAATCATGAATCATTAATCATGAATCATGAATCATGAATCAAATCATGAGTCATGAATCATGAATCATGAATCATGAATCGTAAATCATTAATCATGAATTAAATCATGAATCATGAATCATGAATTGAATCATGAATCATGAATCATTAATTGAATCATGAATCATGAATCGAATTATAAATAATGAATCATGAATCATGAATCATGAATCATGAATTGAATCCTGAATCATGAATCAAATCATGAATCATGAATCATGAATTATGAATCATGAATTGAATCATGAATCATGAATCATGAATCATGAATTGAATCATAAATCATGAATCATGAATCGAATCATGAATCATGAATCATGAATCATGAATTATGCATCATGAATTGAATCATGAATCATGAATCATAAATCGAATCATGAATCATGAATTGAATCATGAATCATGAATCTTGAATCATGAATCATGAATTGAATCATGAATCATGAATTGAATCATGAATCATTAATCATGAATTGAATCATAAATCATGAATCATGAATCGAATCATAAATCATGATTCATGAATCATGAATCATGAATTGAATCATGAATCATGAATCATGAATAGAATCATGAATCATGAATTGAATCATGAATCATGAATTTAATCATTAATCATGAATCATGAATCGAATCATGAATCATGAATTTAATCATTAATCATGAATCATGAATCATTGATTGAATCATGAATCATGAATCATGAATCGAATCATGAATCATGAATCATGAATTGAATCATGAATCATGAATCATTGATTGAATCATGAATCATGAATTGAATCATAAATCATGAATCATGAATCATGAATCATGAATCATGAATTGAATCATGAATCATGAATCAAATCATGAATCATGAATCATGAATTGAATCATGAATCATGAATTGAATCATGAATCATGATTTGAATCATTAATCATGAATCATGAATCATGAATCATGAATTGAATCATGAATCATGAATTGAATGTTGAATCATGAATCATGAATCATGAATAGAATCATGAATCATGAATTGAATCATGAATCATGAATTGAATCATGAATCATGAATTGAATCAGGAATCGAATCATAAATTGAATCATGAATCATGAATTAAATCATGAATCATGAATCATGAATTGAATCATGAATCATGATTCATAAATCGAATCATGAATCATGAATTGAATCATGAATCGAATCATGAATTGAGTCATGAATCATTATTTAAATCATGAATCATTAATTGAATCATGAATCATGAATCATACATTAAATCATGAATCATGAATTGAATCATGAATCATGAATTATGAATCATACATTAAATCATGAATCATGAATTGAATCATGAATCATGAATTATGAATCATGAATTGAATCATGAATCATGAATCATAAATTGAATCATGAATCAAATCATGATTCATGAATTGAATTATGAATAATGAATCATGAATTGAATCATGAATTGAATCATGAATCATGAATCATAAATTGAATCATGGATCATGAATCATAAATCATGAATTAAATCATAATTTGAATCATGAATCATGAAATAAATCATGAATCATGAATTGAATCATGAATCATGAATCGACTCATGAATTATGAATTGAATCATGAATCATGAATTATGCATTATGAATTGAATCATGAATCATGAATCATGAATTGAATCATGAATCATGAATCATAAATCGAATCATGAATCATGAATTGAATCATGAATCATGAATCTTGAATCATGAATCATGAATTGAATCATGAATCATGAATTGAATCATGAATCATGAATCATGAATTGAATCATGAATCAAATCATGAATCATGAATCATGAATTATGAATCATGAATTGAATCATGAATCATGAATTATGAATCATGAATTGAATCATGAATCATGAATCATGAATCATGAATTGAATCATAAATTATAAATCATGAATCGAATAATGAATCATGAATCATGAATCATGAATTGAATCATGAATCATGAATTATGCATCATGAATTGAATCATGATTCATGAATCATGAATTGAATCATGAATCTTGAATCATGAATCATGAATTGAATCATGAATCATGAATCATGAATTGAATCATGAATCATGAATCATAAATCGAATCATGAAACATGAATTGAATCATGAATCATGAATCATGAATTGAATCATGAATCATGAATCATAAATCATGAATGAAATCATTAATTGAATCATGAATCGAATTATGAATCATTAGTCAAGAATAATGAATTGAATCATTAATCATGAATTGAATCATGAATCATGAATCTTGAATCATGAATCATGAATTGAATCATGAATCATGAATTGAATCATGAATCTTGAATCATGAATCAAGAATCATGGATTGAATCATGAATCATGAATCATAAATTGAATCATGAATCATGAATCAAATCATGAATCATGAATTGAATTATGAATAATGAATCATGAATTGAATCATGAATTGAATCATGAATCATGAATCAAATCATGAATCATGAATTGAATTATGAATAATGAATCATGAATTGAATCATGAATCATGAATCATGAATCATGAATCATGAATCATGAATTGAATCATGAATCATGAATTGAATCATGAATTGAATCATGAATCATGAATCGAATCATGAATCATGAATCAAGAATCATGAGTCGAATCATGAATCATGAATTGAATCTTGAATCATGAATCAAGAATCATAAATTGAATCATGAATCATGAATTGAATCATGAATTGAATCATGAATCATGAATCGAATCATGAATCATGAATCAAGAATCATGAATCATGAATTGAATCTTGAATCATGAATCAAGAATCATAAATTGAATCATGATTCATGAATCGAATCATGAATCATGAATCAAATCATGAATAATGAATCATGAATTGAATCATGAATCATGAATCATTAATCAAATCATGAATCATGAATCAAGAATCATGAATCGAATCATGAATCATGAATTGAATCATGAATCATGAATCAAGAATCATGAATTGAATCATGAATTTAATCATGAATCATGAATCATGAATCATGAATTGAATCATGAATCATGAATTGAATAATGAATCATGAATCATGAATCATGAATCATGAATTGAATCATGAATCATGAATCATAAATCAAATCATGAATCATGAATTGAATCATGAATCATGAATCTTGAATCATGAATCATGAATTGAATCATGAATCATGAATTGAATCATGAATCATGAATCATGAATTGAATCATAAATCATGAATCATGAATCGAATCATAAATCATAAATCATGAATCATGAATCATGAATTAAATCATGAATCATGAATCACGAATCAAATCATTAATCATGAATCATGAATCATGAATCAAATCATGAATGATGAATCATGAATCATGAATCATGAATTGAATCATGAATCATGAATCATGAATTAAATCATGAATCATGAATCGAATCATGAATCATTAATCATGAACCATGAATCATGAATCAAATCATGAGTCATGAATCATGAATCATGAATCATTAATTGAATCATGAATCATGAATCGAATTATAAATAATGAATCATGAATCATGAATCATGAATCATGAATTGAATCCTGAATCATGAATCAAATCATGAATCATGAATCATGAATTATGAATCATGAATTGAATCATGAATCATGAATCATGAATCATGAATTGAATCATAAATCATGAATCATGAATCGAATCATGAATCATGAATCATGAATTATGCATCATGAATTGAATCATGAATCATGAATCATAAATCGAATCATGAATCATGAATTGAATCATGAATCATGAATCTTGAATCATGAATCATGAATTGAATCATGAATCATGAATTGAATCATGAATCATTAATCATGAATTGAATCATAAATCATGAATCATGAATCGAATCATAAATCATGATTCATGAATCATGAATCATGAATTGAATCATGAATCATGAATCATGAATAGAATCATGAATCATGAATTGAATCATGAATCATGAATTGAATCATTAATCATGAATCATGAATCATGAATCGAATCATGAATCATGAATCATGAATCATGAATTGAATCATTAATCATGAATCATGAATCATGAATCGAATCATGAATCATGAATCATGAATCGAATCATGAATCATGAATCATGAATTGAATCATGAATCATAAATCATGAATGAAATCATTAATTGAATCATGAATCGAATTATGAATCATTAGTCAAGAATAATGAATTGAATCATTAATCATGAATTGAATCATGAATCATGAATCTTGAATCATGAATCATGAATTGAATCATGAATCATGAATTGAATCATGAATCTTGAATCATGAATCAAGAATCATGGATTGAATCATGAATCATGAATCATAAATTGAATCATGAATCATGAATCAAATCATGAATCATGAATTGAATTATGAATAATGAATCATGAATTGAATCATGAATTGAATCATGAATCATGAATCAAATCATGAATCATGAATTGAATTATGAATAATGAATCATGAATTGAATCATGAATCATGAATCATGAATCATGAATCATGAATCATGAATTGAATCATGAATCATGAATTGAATCATGAATTGAATCATGAATCATGAATCGAATCATGAATCATGAATCAAGAATCATGAGTCGAATCATGAATCATGAATTGAATCTTGAATCATGAATCAAGAATCATAAATTGAATCATGAATCATGAATTGAATCATGAATTGAATCATGAATCATGAATCGAATCATGAATCATGAATCAAGAATAATGAGTCGAATCATGAATCATGAATTGAATCTTGAATCATGAATCAAGAATCATAAATTGAATCATGATTCATGAATCGAATCATGAATCATGAATCAAATCATGAATAATGAATCATGAATTGAATCATGAATCATGAATCATTAATCAAATCATGAATCATGAATCAAGAATCATGAATCGAATCATGAATCATGAATTGAATCATGAATCATGAATCAAGAATCATGAATTGAATCATGAATTTAATCATGAATCATGAATCATGAATCATGAATTGAATCATGAATCATGAATTGAATAATGAATCATGAATCATGAATCATGAATCATGAATTGAATCATGAATCATGAATCATAAATCAAATCATGAATCATGAATTGAATCATGAATCATGAATCTTGAATCATGAATCATGATTTGAATCATGAATCATGAATTGAATCATGAATCATGAATCATGAATTGAATCATAAATCATGAATCATGAATCGAATCATAAATCATAAATCATGAATCATGAATCATGAATTAAATCATGAATCATGAATCACGAATCAAATCATTAATCATGAATCATGAATCATGAATCGAATCATGAATGATGAATGATGAATCATGAATCATGAATTGAATCATGAATCATGAATCATGAATTAAATCATGAATCATGAATCGAATCATGAATCATTAATCATGAATCATGAATCATGAATCAAATCATGAGTCATGAATCATGAATCATGAATCATTAATTGAATCATGAATCATGAATCGAATTATAAATAATGAATCATGAATCATGAATCATGAATCATGAATTGAATCCTGAATCATGAATTAAATCATGAATCATGAATCATGAATTATGAATCATGAATTGAATCATGAATCATGAATCATGAATCATGAATTGAATCATAAATCATGAATCATGAATCGAATCATGAATCATGAATCATGAATCATGAATTATGCATCATGAATTGAATCATGAATCATGAATCATAAATCGAATCATGAATCATGAATTGAATCATGAATCATGAATCTTGAATCATGAATCATGAATTGAATCATGAATCATGAATTGAATCATGAATCATTAATCATGAATTGAATCATAAATCATGAATCATGAATCGAATCATAAATCATGATTCATGAATCATGAATCATGAATTGAATCATGAATCATGAATCATGAATAGAATCATGAATCATGAATTGAATCATGAATCATGAATTGAATCATTAATCATGAATCATGAATCATGAATCGAATCATGAATCATGAATCATGAATCGAATCATGAATCATGAATCATGAATTGAATCATGAATCATGAATCATTGATTGAATCATGAATCATGAATCATGAATCGAATCATGAATCATGAATCATGAATTGAATCATGAATCATGAATCATTGATTGAATCATGAATCATGAATTGAATCATGAATCATGAATCATGAATCATGAATCATGAATCATGAATTGAATCATGAATCATGAATCATGAATCATGAATCATGAATTGAATCATGAATCATGAATTGAATCATGAATCATGATTTGAATCATTAATCATGAATCATGAATCATGAATCATGAATTGAATCATGAATCATGAATTGAATGTTGAATCATGAATCATGAATCATGAATAGAATCATGAATCATGAATTGAATCATGAATCATGAATTGAATCATGAATCATGAATTGAATCAGGAATCGAATCATAAATTGAATCATGAATCATGAATTAAATCATGAATCATGAATCATGAATTGAATCATGAATCATGATTCATAAATCGAATCATGAATCATGAATTGAATCATGAATCGAATCATGAATTGAGTCATGAATCATTATTTAAATCATGAATCATTAATTGAATCATGAATCATGAATCATACATTAAATCATGAATCATGAATTGAATCATGAATCATGAATTATGAATCATACATTAAATCATGAATCATGAATTGAATCATGAATCATGAATTATGAATCATGAATTGAATCATGAATCATAAATTGAATCATGAATCATGAATCAAATCATGATTCATGAATTGAATTATGAATAATGAATCATGAATTGAATCATGAATTGAATCATGAATCATGAATCATAAATTGAATCATGGATCATGAATCAAAAATCATGAATTAAATCATAATTTGAATCATGAATCATGAAATAAATCATGAATCATGAATTGAATCATGAATCATGAATCGACTCATGAATTATGAATTGAATCATGAATCATGAATTATGCATTATGAATTAAATCATGAATCATGAATCATGAATTGAATCATGAATCATGAATCATAAATCGAATCATGAATCATGAATTGAATCATGAATCATGAATCTTGAATCATGAATCATGAATTGAATCATGAATCATGAATTGAATCATGAATCATGAATCATGAATTGAATCATGAATCAAATCATGAATCATGAATCATGAATTATGAATCATGAATTGAATCATGAATCATGAATTATGAATCATGAATTGAATCATGAATCATGAATCATGAATCATGAATTGAATCATAAATTATAAATCATGAATCGAATAATGAATCATGAATCATGAATCATGAATCATGAATTGAATCATGAATTATGAATTATGCATCATGAATTGAATCATGATTCATGAATCATGAATTGAATCATGAATCTTGAATCATGAATCATGAATTGAATCATGAATCATGAATCATGAATTGAATCATGAATCATGAATCATAAATCGAATCATGAAACATGAATTGAATCATGAATCATGAATCATGAATTGAATCATGAATCATGAATCATAAATCATGAATGAAATCATTAATTGAATCATGAATCGAATTATGAATCATTAGTCAAGAATAATGAATTGAATCATTAATCATGAATTGAATCATGAATCATGAATCTTGAATCATGAATCATGAATTGAATCATGAATCATGAATTGAATCATGAATCTTGAATCATGAATCAAGAATCATGAATTGATTCATGAATCATGAATCATAAATTGAATCATAAATCATGAATCATGAATCGAATCATAAATCATGAATCATGAATCATGAATCGAATCATGAATCATGAATCATGAATCATGAATCATGAATTGAATCATGAATCATGAATCATGAATTAAATCATGAATCATGAATCATGAATCGAATCATGAATCATTAATCATGAATCATGAATCATGAATCATGAATCATGGATCATTAATCATGAATTAAATCATGAATGATGAATCATGAGTCGAATCATAAATCATGAATCATGAATCATGAATTCAATCATGAATCATAAATTAAATCATGAATCATGAATCATGAATTATGAATCATGAATTGAATCATGAATCATGAATCATGAATTGAATCATAAATCATAAATCAAGAATTGAATCATGAATCATGAATCATGAATCAAATCATGAATCATGAATTGAATCATTAATCATGAATCATGAATCATGAATTGAATCATGAATCATGAATTGAATCTTGAATCATGAATCATGAATCATGAATTGAATCATGAATCATGAATCATGAATTGAATCATGAATAATGAATCATGAATCGAATCATGAATCAAGAATCAAATCATGAATCATGACTTGAATCATAAATCATGAATAGAATCATGAATAATGAATTGAATCATGAATCATGAATTGAATCATGAATCATGAATTGAATCAGGAATCGAATCATGAATCATGAATTGAATCATGAATCATGAATTGAATCATGAATCATGAATTGAATCATGAATTGAATCATGAATCGAATCATGAATTGAGTCATGAATCATGATTTAAATTATGAATCATTAATTGAATCATGAATCATGAATCATATAATGAATCATGAATCATGAATCATGAATTGAATCATGAATCATGAATTATGAATCATGAATTGAATCATGAATCATGAATAATGAATCATGAATCATGAATTGAATCATGAATCATGAATCATGGATTGAATCATGAATCATGAATCATAAATTGAATCATGAATCATGAATCAAATCATGAATCATGAATTGAATTATGAATAATGAATCGTGAATTGAATCATGAATTGAATCATGAATCAAGAATCATGAATCATGAATCATGAATTGAATCATGAATCATGAATTGAATCATGAATCATGAATCATGAATCGACTCATGAATTGAATCATGAATCATGAATTGAATCATGAATCATGAATCGAATCATGAATCATGAATCATGAATCATGAATTGAATCATGAATTGAATCATGAATCGATTCATGAATCATGAATCAAGAATCATGAATCGAATCATGAATCATGAATTGAATCTTGAATCATGAATCAAGAATCATAAATTGAATCATGAATCATGAATCGAATCATGAATCATGAATCGAATCATGAATAATGAATCATGAATTGAATCATGAATCATGAATCATTAATCAAATCATGAATCACGAATCAAGAATCATGAATCGAATCATGAATCATGAATTGAATCATGAATCATGAATCAAGAATCATGAATTGAATCATGAATTGAATCATGAATCATGAATCATGAATCATGAATTGAATCATGAATCATGAATCATGAATTGAATCATGAATCATGAATCATGAATCATGAATTGAATCATGAATCATGAATCATAAATCAAATCATGAATCATGAATTGAATCATGAATCTTGAATCATGAATCATGAATTGAATCATGAATCATGAATTGAATCATGAATCATGAATCATGGATTGAATCATGAATCTTGAATCATAAATTGAATCATGAATCATGAATCAAATCATGAATCATGAATTGAATTATGAATAATGAATCATGAATTGAATCATGAATTGAATCATGAATCATGAATCAAATCATGAATCATGAATTGAATTATGAATAATGAATCATGAATTGAATCATGAATCATGAATCATGAATCATGAATCATGAATCATGAATCATGAATTGAATCATGAATCATGAATTGAATCATGAATTGAATCATGAATCATGAATCGAATCATGAATCATGAATCAAGAATCATGAGTCGAATCATGAATCATGAATTGAATCTTGAATCATGAATCAAGAATCATAAATTGAATCATGAATCATGAATCATGAATTGAATCATGAATTGAATCATGAATCATGAATCGAATCATGAATCATGAATCAAGAATCATGAGTCGAATCATGAATCATGAATTGAATCTTGAATCATGAATCAAGAATCATAAATTGAATCATGATTCATGAATCGAATCATGAATCATGAATCGAATCATGAATAATGAATCATGAATTGAATCATGAATCATGAATCATTAATCAAATCATGAATCATGAATCAAGAATCATGAATCGAATCATGAATCATGAATTGAATCATGAATCATGAATCAAGAATCATGAATTGAATCATGAATTTAATCATGAATCATGAATCATGAATCATGAATTGAATCATGAATCATGAATTGAATCATGAATCATGAATCATGAATTGAATCATGAATCATGAATCATAAATCAAATCATGAATCATGAATTGAATCATGAATCATGAATCTTGAATCATGAATCATGAATTGAATCATGAATCATGAATTGAATCATGAATCATGAATCATGAATTGAATCATAAATCATGAATCATGAATCGAATCATAAATCATAAATTATGAATCATGAATCATGAATTAAATCATGAATCATGAATCACGAATCAAATCATTAATCATGAATCATGAATCATGAATCGAATCATGAATCATGAATCATGAATCATGAATTGAATCATGAATCATGAATCATGAATTAAATCATGAATCATGAATCGAATCATGAATCATTAATCATGAATCATGAATCATGAATCAAATCATGAGTCATGAATCATGAATCATGAATCATGAATCATAAATCATTAATCATGAATTAAATCATGAATCATGAATCATGAATTGAATCATGAATCATGAATCATTAATTGAATCATGAATCATGAATCGAATTATAAATAATGAATCATGAATCATGAATCATGAATCATGAATTGAATCCTGAATCATGAATCAAATCATGAATCATGAATCATGAATTATGAATCATGAATTGAATCATGAATCATGAATCATGAATCATGAATTGAATCATAAATCATGAATCATGAATCGAATCATGAATCATGAATCATGAATCATGAATTATGCATCATGAATTGAATCATGAATCATGAATCATAAATCGAATCATGAATCATGAATTGAATCATGAATCATGAATCTTGAATCATGAATCATGAATTGAATCATCAATCATGAATTGAATCATGAATCATTAATCATGAATTGAATCATAAATCATGAATCATGAATCGAATCATAAATCATGATTCATGAATCATGAATCATGAATTGAATCATGAATCATGAATCATGAATAGAATCATGAATCATGAATTGAATCATGAATCATGAATTGAATCATTAATCATGAATCATGAATCATGAATCGAATCATGAATCATGAATCATGAATCGAATCATGAATCATGAATCATGAATTGAATCATGAATCATGAATCATTGATTGAATCATGAATCATGAATCATGAATCGAATCATGAATCATGAATCATGAATTGAATCATGAATCATGAATCATTGATTGAATCATGAATCATGAATTGAATCATAAATCATGAATCATGAATCATGAATCATGAATCATGAATTGAATCATGAATCATGAATCAATCATAATCATGAATCATGAATCATGATTGAATCATGATT